>NC_056744.1:71713996-71856496 GCF_019279795.1 Protopterus annectens | reverse complement strand
TTCGATTTTTTACCTGTTTTTTTTTTTGCTTTGTTTTCATAGTCTTGTCAACACCCTCTTCCCTAAAAGAACGGCAAATTCCAACATATGTTCATTCCCCTCCCCTATCTTCCCTGTACAGGTCAGTACCTAAAAGCTACCTGTCTTCCATTAATCCTTTTTCAATATGCTCTATCTTTCTGATCATATTATTTAAATCACTTTTAAAATTATTTGACATCAAAACACCCCCATAACATGCACTCTCCCTTATGCTACTGGCTCTCTGGGAAATAATGCACCAATCTTTTCTGGACTCTAGAAGTATTCGTGCAGGCACTTCCATGCAATAGTTCTACATTTCCTTAGTTATATTACCTGATTTATTGTGACTCGCATCTTCTCCATTATTCAATGTCTATATTTAATCCTAATACTCTTCTGCATGTCTCTGCCATCTCCTTAACTGCTCTCTTTCTATGTTCTTGCTATCAACCTTTTACATATGTAACCCCTCTTCCCTTACTGTTCTATCCATCTAACCAGAGTTGGTCTTTTCACTTCCTGTATTTCAGCCCACTGTGTAAACTTTCCCTCTTCTGCCAGTGATAAGTAATGAAGGTGTACTGTGTTGTATAAATTATATGCCTTTCAAGCTTCCTCCCAGTTCATCGGTCTATCTCTGGTTGTTATCTCCTCCCTGTATTTTAGGCTAGTCTTAACTCTCCATCTCATGTTCTGTTTTTTTTCCCCTTTCTTTATATCTCACCCCTCTAATTGGAAATATATCTTGCTTTCAGTCCTTTATTTTCATTCTCTGAAACATTCAGTGTAACACCCCACTTAAAATGTCCAGCATTAGTGAGGTGAGAAGAGGAGAATGATTTTGCATCAGATCCCTGTATGGCTTCTGTATCTGTGTTCCCCAACCATTTGTTCTTCACCACTAACATCCTTATCCACTTTTCACTTTTTGATGTATCTGAATACCTACCCACAAAGGATAGCTGCACTCCCTGCATATAGCCTTGTGGATCTGGGCCCCCCTAGGCCCCCCTTCTCTTTTGGAAAAATTAGTTTCTTCCAATCCCCCCTTGGTTTATTTTCTCCCTAGATGAAATTTCTCAACTGTTTCTTAAATTTGTGGAGCTCTCTCTTTCTGGCGTGATTCAGATATAATAAATGTCAAATCATATGCCAGAACAGAACTGGATCCTTTTGCCCGAAGTCCAAATTCAGTAAGCTCCATTTCTTGAAATTTCCCTGCATCTGTGCCAATACTTTTTCATATGAATGAACCCTTGAGGCTTCATTTGTACTTTTCAGCCAGACTCTCAGATATTTAATTTCATTATCCTTCCATGCTGCCGATAGCACTTTTTATTCTCTCTTGATCTTCCAGAATTAGAGTATTATCCTCATTAATTTTATACCATGAGATCTTCCAAAAAATCCGGCAACAAGTTTATTAGGTCCTCAAAATCCCTTGCTGGCTTATTGAGCATGACAAAAACATCATCATCAGCAGAGATTGCTTTTATAAGTTCCAGTTCTACTCATTCTCGACTGCTTCCCTTATTCCCAACTGCCTTATTTTGGCTGATAATGGTCCTAAGTATAATGCAAACAATAAAGGAGACAGGTGTAGACTTGTATAATTTTTCTAGTGTTATCTAGTGGGGTCGAAGCATGCCCAGAATTTTGATCTATGCAGATACCCGCTGATACAACTCCTGCAAGACCTCTTTTAATTGGTCTGGTAATAGATATCCCCACTCCACTATGCCAATGGCTTTCCTTGCATCTAGCACAAGCTGGGCCACCCTCCTGCCCTTCATCTATGCATCTTGTCTAATCTTCAAAGTCCTGATAATATTGTCATGCATTTGTCTCCATTCTATAAATCCACAGTGATCTGCATCTGTTATTTGAGGGAGTTCTCTAACTGTTTTGCTATGATGCTCATAAAAGTTTTATAGTCATGATTCAATATTGTTATTGGCCTGTAAGAATCTTTTCCAATGTTTTTTCCCCTCTTCCTTTATTACTGTTTTTATTTCTTGCTTCCCTGATTTTGGTCACGGACTTCGTCTCCAAATCTTTTAAAATAACATTTTCCATACTGTGATCAACTCTTCCTTTTCTAATCACCATATCTCTATTGGAAACCCATCACTGCTCAGAGTTTAATTTTTCTTCTGCTCTTTTAATGCATGCTTCATTTTTAATTCTGAGATGTCTTCCCTCATCTTGTCTGCAGACTCTACACCTATCATAAACAAGTTTATATCTTGCAAGTACTTGTTCACCTTCTGATTATAATTTCCTCCTATTTTCTCTCTTTTACACAGTTTTTGATAATAATCTCCAAATACTCTTACAATCTGTGCTTCTTCCTCTGTTACCTGTGACCCTTCCTCCTCTGTCAGCTGATAACCTGTTTGTTCTTCCTACTGTTGACAAAATCTGGCCACAAGTGATCTCACTGCCCTCAGAGTCATAGTCGGCTGAAGTTCTTTGAATATTTCTCCCTGTACACATTTTTTCATCCTCTTGTTTCTGCAGCCTTCTTTGTGTTCCTTCTAGCTCTTTCCTCTCCTCGACCCCCAGCACCCCCCTCTTTAATTGGAATGCCCTCATTTCCTGGTGCCCCTATTCTCTTATCTCACTAGCTTTTGCAAACTTCTGTTTAACACTGCTTTGTTTATCCTGTTTTTTAATCCCCTGGTTAGTGTCATTCCTATCTATAATTCAGTATATCTTTTCCTCTGACATCCCTTTGAGACACTAAATGAAGACAGTGCAGTTCTGTAAGTAAAATTTACATTAACAGTAGATGTTTGAATGATCACTGCTGCAGTAACCTTAGTTATATGGGGTTATATCCTGCCAAGGATATAGCAGCCAGCCAGCTTCCAAAGCTTCAAGGCACCTTCCATTCATCCAAATTGTCAGTCAGCTCAAGCTGAGCTGACTAAAAGAGAAGTCTGGACATGAGCTTTACTGCCAGCAGAGTGAGGGAGGCTGAGCCCTGAAGGGACAATCCTAGGAATAGCAAAATATGTGTCTACACCCTGGCATAAAAAAAATGCCAAAAAAATAAGGGGATTGTAGAGAGGGAGCAGCTACTGCAGCAGTGATCATTTGAACATACTGTTAAGATAAGTTTTATTTACACAACTGTACCATGTTCATCATATTGATTACTGCTGCAGTAGCCTTAGCTATATGGGTAGATTACATTAGCTTACTACATCTGGGCGGTGGAAGGAGAAGGAGCTCGTGGAGAATGGTCCTAGCACAGCTACATCTGGGCGGTGGAAGGAGAAGGAGCCTGTGGAGAATGGTCCTAACACAGCTACATCTGAGCGGTGGAAGAAGGAGCCCGTGGACAATGGTCCTAGCACAGCTACATCTGGGCGGTGGAAGGAGAAGGAGCCTGTAGAGAATGGTCTTAACACAGCTACATCTGGGTGGTGGAAGGAGAAGGAGCTCGTGGAGAATGGTCCTAGCACAGCTACATCTGGGCAGTGGAAGGAGAAGGAGCCTGTGGAGAATGGTCCTAACACAGCTACATCTGGGCGGTGGAAGAAGGAGCCCGTGGACAATGGTCCTAGCACAGCTACATCTAGGCAGTGGAAGGAGAAGGAGCCTGTGGAGAATGGTCCTAGCACAGCTACATCTGGGCAGTGGAAGGAGAAGGAGCCCATGGAGAATGGTCCTAGCACAGCTTGATCTGGAACTGTAGAAAAAAATCAAGCTTATAGTGCTTTATAAAAGTATGTACAGAGGACCAAGTAGCAGCATTTAGAATACCTTTGGAGTTCAACTCTTTCCAAAATGCCATAGATAAAACCAAGTGCCTGGAAGAGTTGGCCTTGACCCTGCCTGGAATAGTTTTATTATGGTAAGTATAACAAAAGGTAGTAGCCTTAGACGAACATTTGGAAATTGTCTTTTATGACACAAGTTGTCCCTTCTTATCTTCACAAGAAATGTACAATTGATCTGAGAGTCTGAAAGATTTATCTCCATCAAGATAGTACCTGAGTGGACATCCAAGGTATGGTGTATCCTTTGTCTGTCAATTTTAGGCTCAAGATAGAAAATGGGGAGATGGATAGTTTGGCTTAAAGTAAACTTGAATAAGACTTTAGGCATAAAAGAAGGATTAGTTCTTAAAGAAACAATTTCCCTATGGAAACTGATATAGAACTGACTCACCTTAAGGCTTGCAAATCAGATACCCTTCTTGCAGAGGTTTGAACAATCAGTAAAACTGTCTTCCATGATAAAAACCTCATGTCAGCCAGATTAGCTGGGACAAGTGTTAGCTTCTTTAACCCAAAAGTAAGATTCCAAGGAGGTGCCACATGTTTTGTTGGAGGCCTCTTATGCAAATCCACCTTCAAGAACATTTTGAAATGAGACTGCCTTTAAAGAGGAGGCTCCATGGACAGACATGCTAAAACGGTCATTAAATGGACCTTGACAGAAGAATATGAAAGGCCATAGGATAGTAATTCACATAAATATTGTAGAACCAGGGAACAACTAGCCCTGAATGAGTGCTGGTTATGTTGTTGGAACCAACTAGAAAACCTTTTCCATTTGCTAACATATAATTTTCTAGTAGCAGGCTTTCTTTCCTCCATTAGTCCCTGCTGCATGTCCACAGTAAATAGGTGCCAAAAAGGAATTAAGACTGTCTCATCCAAGCAGCCAATTGAAGTTGATTGATGTGGGGTGTATCAAACACCCCTATTCTTGTGTGAATAGATCCAGTCTGTGATGAAGCTTGTGGCAAATACCCCTGGCCATTTCCAAAAGAAGGGAGACATAACTTCCCCAAGCCAGAAGGGAGTCACCACAATTATCTTGGTGGATTCCTTCTGAATATTCAGAAGTACCCTGGGTTTTAGTGGAAAGAATGGAAAATCATACAGGAGCATTCCTGTCCAAGGAAAAGAAAAGTTATCTATCTTCCAGGCCTTCTTGCATGGAATCCTGGAACAGAATCTTGCCAGTTAATTGTTCAGAGATGAGGTAAAGAGACCTACTTGTGGAACTCCCCACAGATGGATCAAGATCTATTTTCTGTTCATGAGAGTCTTCTTTGGTCCTGCTCAGCTTGTTTGCCACACAGTTTTGCTCTGAAGGAATGTAGGATGCCCGTAGATGAGAGTGTGCTGTGAAGCTATGTCCCAAGCTAACATGGCTAGTCTGCACAGGGGGTATGATCTGGTTCCTCCCTTGCTTGTTGATGTACCACACGACTGTGGCATTGTCTGTAACCACTTGAAGAGATTCTGGGGACCAAAGATGGTTCACAGAGTTGAGTGCCTTGATCAGGGCAAACACCTCCTTGATATTTATGTGCTTTCATCTGTCCTTGGTGTCTCACACCCCCTGCACTTTTATCCCTTCTAAAACTGCTCCCCTAGCAAAGTTGAAAGCATTTGTGGTGACTGACTGCTTTGGAGCAGGGAGGAAGAAGGGGAGACCTACAGTTAAGGATATCTGTTGTCTCCACCAAAAGATTTCTCTTCTGACAAACCCCAGTACAGGGATTTGAAAAGATAATGGGTGTTATTGTTGCTGGGACCAAAGAGATTTCAGATACCACCATATCCTTTCATGTGTAGTCTTTCTAAGGGATATGATGAGAATCATAGATGCCATGAGATCCAGAATCCTGATATATTCTCTCTTGGTGACAAAAGCCTAAGTGGAAACCTTGAGAAAGCTTTATGAACTGAGGTGTCTAGTTGACACCCCAGAAACACAGTCTTGTGAGAAGGAGTCAAGAAAGACTTTGGAATGTTCTGTTGGAATCCCGACTTGGGTAAGAAATCTCCCACCCAAGCGAGAGAGATTCCTGACACTTTGAAAAATATCCTGGAGAGATAATAAAGTTGTCTAAATATGGAAAAATGTGGATACCCTGTAGCCTGCAGTGAGCTATAACTGGAACTTGACACTTTTTGAATATTCTTGGTGCTGTGAATGCCCAAAGGGTGAGACAGAGAACTGATAATGTGATCCAAACATGCAAACCCTTAATAAACATCTGAAGTCTGCATGAATAGGGATGTGATAAAAAGCATCTTTTAAGTATAGTGTTGCCAGAAAGCTTGAAAGGGGAAGAAGCGGTAACAGGTTGTGAAGTGACATCATTTTGAAGTTGGGCACCATCAAAAACAGGTTTAGGAAAGAAAGATCCAGAGCTGGTCTCCAAGAATTTTCTTTCTTTGGCACTATCTATTCTATTCTTTGGAATATCGTTTAATAAAAGCCCTTCTCCACCTGAGTAGGAGGACCTGGTTCTTTCACTCTGTTGGACAGCATGTGATGAAAAATATGATGAAGATAAAAGTGGAAACAAAAGAGTCTGATCTGGAGGATGAGGAATGACCCCTTAGAAAAAAGGAATTTCTTCCTTTTGCCATCTGTAACCTTAATTAATGATTTTCAGAACCCATTTGTCTGTAACTATCTGTTGCCAATGAGAAACATGGAGATTCAGAATTTCTGGAAGGAAAAAGGGGCCAGAGTGGGAGGAGTTTACAAGGTCTCTTGAACAGTCATTCAGACTTGTTGGACTGTCCATGGTTTTGGGAGGTCCGAGACTTCTTTTTGGGACACCCTTAAGATTTCTTCTTAAAAATCTGTTTATCTTTGTATTTTGTTGAGACTGCTTATTTTGTTTTTTGCCAAAATTGGATAAGATACAAAATACCATGGAAAATGTGGAAAAGGAAGACTGAAAAATCTTTGAGATTCCCTAGATTGGTTTGACCCTTTCATCACACTTTTTGATCACCTCTGCAGCAAAGGGGCCAAAAACTAAATCCGTAACCAAGGAAGAATTTAAAATCTCATATAACATCATCTGGGCAGTTCTGAGAATGCAGCCATGCAAACATTCTCAAAACAGTACCAGTGGCCATAGGCCTGGAAGAAGTATCAACAGAGTCATACACACACACTGTAAAAAATGAGCAGTGGCCTGTGCAATGGAAGAAAATAAGTTACTTAAAGCAAATTTTTCCTCACAAGAATAAGGCATTCGTAATACTTTCAATATTTGTCAGAACAAACTTTAACATATGAGCTTGACAATTAAAAATTCTGAAAAACAAAGTTGCAGATGTATATAGTTTTTCCCCCGTACCTATCAATAAATATCAGAAAGAGTAGGATTGGCATTAACTAAGTGCTTAACAGTAGTGGGATCAATTAAAGCTATAGCTGCTGTATCAGGTTTGGGAATAGTGTATACAGTTTAAAATATTGAGGAACTTTATACATTCTATTTGCCTTTTTAGGGACAGCTGGCTGAGAATCAGGAAAATTGTAGGCAATAACACACATACACACATCCTTTACAGAAGACAGAAAAGGAGAAATGAATGTAGGTCCTGGAAAATCCTCCTGTAATAACTCAGAGAATTTTCTGGGGGACTGAGAAACCTCAGTGTTCTCCCAATAAAAACAATGGCACATTCTAGCAATATACTGAGAGAAAGAGACCTCCCCCTTACAGGGAGAATCAGAAACTGAGCTCTCCTCTGAGTCTGAATCATAAATCTAAGGAAAAAAAACTAGTTTATGTCCCTGCATCTTTCTATTCATATTCAGAATCTTGAATCTCTTTAGGAAAAGAGAAATCTCAATTTCTTTTACCAGAAACTGCTTTACAATAGGGATCCATGGCCTGAATTAAACCCTGAGCCAGACCCAGTAAACTACTCCTATCCAAAGAAAATTGAGGAGGAGTAGATGCATACTTATTTTTTCTGTTTCTTTTTGACAGGAAAAATGGGGCCAACCATATTATTAATGACAAAAACAACTTCCTCAGGGATGGACACAGCAGTGTGACACACCAGGGAAATCTCCCCTGTTCCTTCTTCCAGAACTGACAAGAGTGTCTTTCCCTTCCTCATTGAGGGGACCCCAACAGCTGCGAAAGACGTGGCCAACTCCTGTTATATAATGGCTGTAGGTGCTACACCAGAAGGATCCAGGGTAAAAGATAGGAGGTCTGAGGTACAACAAATGGCCACAACAGAGTCACCCACTGGTTGCTGAGGCAAATTGCTAGACTGCTGTGGTGACAAAGACTGTTTACTTTTTTATTTTTTTATTTTTGTGCCTGGAAGAAGGACCAGCAGTGGGACTGATAGTTTGTTCCATGGTCAAGCTGAAAATGTTGCCTCTTTCCAGGGGAAGACAAGCAGCAATTGCCAATAAATAGCAGGAAAACACAATAAAAAGCAGTTTAAAAAGTATACTAACCTCACAAAGGTAAAATAAACCCAATTTCTCCACAGAAAAAAATTTTCATTTACTTTACAACACTTTTAAATAGACAGAAAAAAATGAGTGCTCGGTTTAAAAGTACATTACAGTCTCAAGACAGTCCATTAAAACACAACATTCCTGGCTTTAAAATAACTTTTCTGAAGAAGAAAAGAATACAACATGAACAAAATGAAGAAAATGAAAGGTTTATCCCCAAAGGGAACTTATCAACCCAGCAAAGGAAAGCACAAGCTGACCATTGATCCTTGAGAGCCTCAGAGAAGCGTACTTTTCGGTGGCAGTAAGCCTCCATCAAGTTCAATTTAGACTAGTTGACAAAGTAAAAGACAATTTGATGCTTTGGTCTAAATTCAGTTTTAACTTATTAGTGAAAATCTTTACAATTGAAAGGACTGTTTTCTCATCTTTTTTATTCTTGTAACAATGCAGATTCACATCTATCACCAGAGCAATTTAAGATAATCAGCAACATTTTAGTTACTTCAAAGGTGAAGTTATTTTATTGATTTTATTGTTTTTATTTTGTGACTATTAAATAAGTGCTAAGTTTTCTTATTCAGCTGTTTTGGGTTTTTCAACATTTTATTTAACTTTATTTAGAACAAGAAAAGTCCAAAAATCAATATAAAGAGACTCTGTAATCTCAAAATAAAAGGTGGCCTAAATTTACAATATCTGGAATCATTTTACTTCCCAGTTAGAATTATAAAACTTTTACCTGTTTCAGGATATTACAAATCCAATCTAGTAGCCCATAATGGGTACATATGGTAAGGTCTTTGGGTACATGTGGTAAGGTCTCAAAAAGAAAAGCTAGGCTTCTTTCTTTATTGCAGCTCTATACACTATTTTTTAAAACTATGTGTCCTCAGTAAGCTAACTGTTCTTCTTAAATATAATAAATATAAATCTGAATTTATTTCATTTTAGATGAACTATACCAAGAGTGAACAGTTTTTATCGTATCTTTGTAACCGTATTATAGAGTCTAAGTATTATTTAGAAACTCATATACCAAATTAATGAAGGTCTCTCCAAAAAGAAATAAATATTTCCCAACTGCCAAATAATTTGGCAGAAGGCTTATGAAGTATTGCGCTATCCAAAATGTATTCATCAGCAGTTGATGTTATTGCATAATGCTTATTTGTCACATCATAAGCTAATGACAATTAATAAATTACCTTCTAAATATTGTTCAATATGTAATGGTAACTTGGCTGACAGTTTATTACATGCATTTTGATCTTACAATTTTATCAAAATATACGGTATTATATCATAAGAGGTTTGTATAAAGATCATATTCTCTTCAATATGCATGTGTGTACATTTTATAACTATCAGTTATAGCTTTGAACAATAATTTCATCACAGGTATTTTACTGACCAAGAACTACTTACAGAAGAGGATATATTTGTAATCCTATGGAATTGTACATCAAGACTTGTATCATTCTCTGGAAATTCACCAAAAAATTCTATATTCTATCAAAAATTATGGGACCACCTGACAAAAGTGTGTAATGGATAAAAAATCCAAAGGTTAATGAATGGTCTTATGCCTGACTAGAAATATCATGCTAGGTATTTTGTATATGTTTTATATTCTCCATTTAATATGTTACTATTATAGATTTGCCTTACTGTCCATTTTGAAGAACTTGACTGTTGTTATTCTTATAGTCTGATCATTGTAGAAAATATAATTTAGTTTGCATGCTGAGTTGTTATTTCAGCTTCAGATTCCTGGAGTATTCCCTTTATGGTAATCCTCAGACTAAGAGTTGTGGGCCAGGGGCACCCACATTCTCTGGTGAAGAACTGCTTCAGCTATGGATACCTACAGTAAATTGTATAACCAGCAAGACTTTTCAAAATGTACATCCTATTTTCTTAGATCTTGCTTTTACACTGTTTATATGAAGTTATTGTTTCAAATGTAGGACTTTTACTCATTTATTTTTGTATTAATACTTTTATTATTATTATTATTATTTATTATTTTTATTATTACATTTTTATTTAGGATTTTTACTCATGTGAAAAATATCTTCAATAAAAATGAGTCAATAAAATATAAAATATTATTTAGATGAAGGTAGGAGAGAGATATAGGGTTTAATTAAATTGTAATATGTCTGAGGCGTTAGTGAATTGGACTGCCTCCTTTTGATAAAATATATATTATTTTAGTGTGCCCTCAGCCTCTGAGAATATTATTCCTATTCAGAGTTCACCCACAGTAATTACTTCATATTAAAATATGGTTATCTGTATCTATTATCACCGAGGAAGGAAGATTCTGATTTATCAGTGACTGGCAATAAATGTATGTAATCAGTAAACAGAAATTAATATAAAAGCTTTCCAGTTTAGCTGAGATCCTAGACAATAGCATCCTACCCCCCCCCCCAAAAAAAAGAAAAAAAAGAAAGACAATTTGAAGAGAAAGTGGAGGTTTATACAGTCTACTCAAAGTATAACAACTTTTATACACTTCGTAATATGCAATGTATAATTATTTTAGACAAATAATAGGGTTTTCCTGTACTACAGATAACAAAGAAGATCAGATTGCATGATGGAGTTTTCAAGGAGATATCCTACTAAGTCTTCTTGGAAACAGGAATTTCTGGCTACAAAGGGGTGGAAATGGAATGACTTAGAAACTTGCAGCGGCCTTAGGTCAGCTGGTGCCCTAGGCAAAAGGGCTCCACAGCACCCCCCACACCACCCAGGTGCCCCCAACCTGGTCTACCTACACCAAATAAATACTGGAAAAGCACCCCTGCTACAGCAGCACCCTAGGTGGCCACCTAGTTGGCCTATGCCTAAGGCCGGCCATGCAAGGAACATAGAGGGCCAGTTTCCAAAAAAGTTGCCCTCAGTGTAATTTTGCCCTGATTCCAAAAGACGTGCTCTTAGTGTAAGTGACTTACTTTGGTGTAAGGCTTACACCAGAGGCTAGATTCCAAAACATCTGTTCTCAGTGTAAGTGGTCATTTACACAGGCAGTAAGTCTTTAGAATCAGGCCCCATGACATACGAGGTTCTCCAAGGATTGTTTAGATGTTAACAGAAGTTTTGTCCAATTGGTAACTCTGCAGATTTTTACTTGGGCTATGTGTGCATGTGTGTGTGTGTGTGTGTGTGTGTGTGTGTGTGTGTGTGTGTGTGTGTGTGTGTGTGTGTGTGTGGTGTATGTGTGTGTGTTGGGGGTGTGTGTGTATGTGTGCGCGTGTGTGACTAGAGTAACAAATGGACTGGAGAAAAAGTGAGTCTCTCTGTGCAATGTGAAATGGCAGTGATTAAGACCAATAAGATACCTGGGTACGTAGAGTAGTGAATTTATCTTTTAAGAGCTACTGAGTTTATCGCTTCACTGTGCAGGACATTGATAAGACCACACTTAGTTCTAGAGACAATGCAAAGGGAATTAGCTGCTGTAAAGGGTACAAGACAGGGTTAAATATATATGAGGATGTACACATCAGCAAAGAGGACAAAAGAGGTTAATATAATTCACAGCTGTTGCATTGGCCTAAGACAGGAGTGAGGGATGGAGTTAAAAGGTAGTGACAGAGATGCAGAAAAGAATATGCATGGCAGCTGTAAAGGTGATGCTCAAATGAGTGTTGAGAAACTACTACTTGTTAGAGAGAAACAGTCCACAAGAAGATATATTGCCTGTGGCAATGTAACAGTGTAAGCCATTGCACAGGGTTCAGAACTGCTTAGGCCAAACAAGGAAAGATAGATCAAGGGGAGTGGAAGGGGTGGAACCATAACTTTAACTGGAGTACTTAGAAGTGAAAGCCTACTGATTTCATTCTTTTGGTATTTTCATGATGTCCAAATGTGTCTTTATATATATATATATCTGGACAAAAAGCTTTTACTTGTTCAGCTTCTGCCTAAGTTTTACAACTCTGCAGTCACACATTCAAGTTATTTTCTGTCACTTGTCGGTAATTATAATGTTGTTTTACTGAAAATGTTTGGGTTGGCTGTTAGCATATGGCAAGGATTATTTGTGTTTTAATAATATTATTTCTTGTGTAATCATGCTGCAAACAACATAAACCTTCTTTTTAAATACTTGTTCAATGGTAATTAAACATTCCTATGGATAATGGCCGCTTACTGTATAGAAGTGATAGCTACTGAATGTTATGCTGTGTTACACCATTCTTAATGAGGAATTACATAATTAACACAAATCTTGCTGTTTCTATAATGTTTAATAAATTAGAACTTTACCACAAGAACATCGTCTTCAAATCCATGGATGATATTGTTTGTGCAGATCACAGCTAAGACAGGAAGAATTCCTGATTTATGGTCATTACTTAGCCTTTCTTGAATCCTCTGTGGACAATCCACTGGCCACTCACAGTACGTTAATAGCTTATATCCAATATGAATGCTGTGGCTGCTTGGAATACTGCTGTTGTCTAACACAAACTTGAAAATGTGGGCAAATAGGAATTGCTGCAGACTGAAAGGAAAATCAGAATTAGCAACTGTGAATTGTTTGGATGGATTAATTCACTTATTACTGACTGACCTTTCAGCTGTCAGATTTAAAAAAAACCTAGTTAAGAAAAACTACTTACCAAGGAGACAGAAATTGCTGTTAAATGTAGACATAAACTGATCTGCGAAATGCTGATATGTGGTGTGGTACTTCCATTTCTACCTACAACACTGGTATATAGCTTACAGAGTGGACCTCAGCCTCAGAAGTGCTGGATAGCGTGAGTAAATGAGAAATATGTCCCCTAGGATGGCAATATTTTCTGGATGTGGGGAACAGTTAAACACATATGTTTTATATGGGTCTGACACTTAACGAAAGCTTTAGTGATAGAGTATCTTCTAGCAGATGATCATAGTCCACATAGCCAAGTCCTTATGTGCCTGCCCCCAGCCTGCACTCTTTAGGTTAGCCAGGTGACATTAGGTATTACAACAAAACCACACCAAGAACTTTATTAGATAAAGCTTTTGAGTCTACACCCTTCATCAGTATAAATCAGTACAAAAAATCAGCATTTAACTAATGCACCACTTAACTCAATATAACTTACTAGCCAACTGCCAACATGGCTTTAGGCCATTTCATAGCACTACCACAGCTCTCCTATCCTTTACCGAGTGTATCAATAGAAACTGCAGTAATAGTATCCTGTCATCAGCACTCTTCATAGACCTGTCAAAAGCCTTTGACATGGTAAACCACCATATGCTCTTAAAAACCCTTGAATCTCTCTCTCTCTAGATACCAAAGCTGTTCAATGGTTTACTTCCTACCTTAGTAACAGGCAACAGGCTGTTCTCTGGGAAAACACACTTTCATCCCTTCTGCCAGTCTCTCTTGGAGTACCACAAGGTTCCATCCTAGGTCCTCTCTTCTTCTCTTTATTCATAAATGACTTACATGTAGCAATACCTCAAACTACATGTATTCAAAATGCAGACGACTCAACACTCATATGCTCTGCAAACACCTCCTCTGAACTACAAACCCTAACACAGAATATATTTAGCACAGTTGAGGCATGGTTCTTGAAATGCTGCCTCCTTTTGAATGCCAATAAAACCAAACTCCTGCTCTTTAGGCCTAATAGTAAGTCCCCCCTCTTAGACTTCTCTATTACTTCCAGTAATGGTACACATATAGTCCCTGACTCTACCACTAAACTGTTAGGTATTATAATTGACAATAACCTCAGTTTTGATAACCACATTAATAACACTATTAAAACCGTAAATAGAAAACTTGGCTCCCTATATAGAATTCAAACTTTTCTAACTCCACAGGCCAAAATTACACTCACTCACTCTCATCTTATTTCTACTCTTCTTTATGCCTCACCCATATACACTAACCTAAAGAAAAATAACCTCACTAAACTAGCAAATGCATACAATAGCATTGCTAGATTTGCTACTGGAAACCCATTTAGAACTCACCACTATCAGAATCTACTACAACTAAACTGGCTAGAACTGAAAAATACACTATTACTCTCCCAACTTACCTTTGTTCACAGGATATTTCACCAGCCAAAAAAATACCCCTATACTTTCTGACCTTATTTCTCCCTATTCTAATCTAAATTCACGACGCTCCTCTAATAAACTTCTTGTGAAGCTAACTAAGTCCAATAACATTGCAGGTGATTCACTATTCTCCAACACCATAGGTAAATACTGGAATCTTCTACCTACCACTCTAACTTTTACATCATCACCCTTCCTCTTTAAACAAAAGCTCAAACAACATCTAAATACACTCTGGCTGTGCCCATGCATCAATCCCGACTAATCTTATGATTCTACTAACTACTCTTCTCATAATCACCCTCTCTTACCTCTCTCTACTCACTCCCTAGAATAGACAATCTCAAAAACACCCTTGTTAATTAGCCTCAGATATGAATTAATATAGAACGTTGTATGGTTGTATGGTTTATATTTACTTAATCAATTATACTCTTCATGAATGTTTTACTAAAGTATAACTCCCCTATTCTTATACTGTAAATAAAAGTAAATGTCCTTCCTAGTATAAATTTTCAATGAGTATATTTTAGATTGAACCTTATTTCTGTTTGTAATTTTACTAACTACTTGCTTTCTTTATGTAATGACTTGTTTGTATTAACTTCAATGTGGAGCTTTTCTTCCCAGGCCTCTGCTGAAAATGGAAATATATCCAGTTGGACTAGCCTGGTAAACAAATGTATGAATAAATAAATAAAAAATAAATGGAGAACATAAAATCACATGCTTCAGCCCATCCCACATACTAATTAACAATCAAGCCTAAAAATAATATGTAGCTCATAAAAACAAAAAAAAACAAAAATTCCTACTATGCATAAACTTCTTCCATTTACACGGAAGATAAAGCTCAGAATAAAAATGAAAATAATAATAAAACAACTTTATATAAACAATATATTTATATCTAACATATATATACACATGAAAAACAGCCAGCAACCTATAATGAACTCCATCAAACAAAATACCAAAGTATACCCTATTAAAGCCTCTCTCTCTGTCTCTTGACCAATACTGGCTTCAAGCTGACTGCATTATTCAAACCAGGGAGTACATCCGCCTGGAGCCTGATAATCCATTCTAATTCCTTCAGCTCCAAAATATTATTAATGTCACCCTTCCTTAAACTCCCTTCCACTTTACTCAACACCCTAAATTTAAAAACATGCCTTTCACCTTTATCCATGGCATGCTTACTCAAGGCATTTGTTAATACCTTTCTCCTTACTTCAGATTTATGCTCCACTATTTTTCTCTTAACCTTCTGATTGTTTTGCCCACATAAAATGATGTACATAATATACATGTAGCTAAATACACTATCCTTTCCTCATTGCATGCAGTTAAAGCTTTTATAGCAAAAATGTCTCCACTTATAGGGTGATGAAATGCAGTATCTCCTTCATATAAATCATTACAACAAGAACAATTGTAACATTTAACCATCCCTACTACTTTGCTTCTTAACATATTTTCTGTTTCAATGCCTCAGAACTCCTATAAGCAAACCTTGGTTTATCACCTACAATATCACTTCATCACTTACTCTATCTATTTCTAAATACTTGCAAAATACTCTGGGGAAGTATTTGAAAATCTGTCCTACTGTGTTAAAGGATACAAATGATTTTTTAGGTAGTCTTTATAACTGGCAGTTGAACAATAATGTAGTTGAATATATTATGGTTACCATGGACATCACCTCACTTTTTACTGTCATACCTAATGATTATGGGGGTGAATTTTTGAATAAGGAGGTGAGGATGGTTGGAAGAGAAACTGAGACCATCTGCTCTCTTTTGGAAGTAGTTTTTTTACATAATGTTTTTATTTTTGATGCACAACCCATCTTGCAGCTTACAGGTGTGGCAATGGGTACTCCCATTGCCAACACGTATGCTAATCTTGTGCTGTATGAATGGGAGAAAAGGGTTATACTGGATGTTAATAATCAATCCAATGAGAAAGTGTTGTTTTACAAAAGATTTGTTGATGATTGTTTTATGATATGGAAAGGCTCCTTGTTGGAGCTGGAAGCATATGTACAATACTTGAATGATTCAACTGATTTTTTAAAGTTTAAAATGGAAGCCTCAGATAGTACTATGAATTTTTTGGATGTAACTTTGTTTAAGGTTAACAATAAATTAATAAGTGATAAGAGATAGACAGTTTAAATATAGGCCAATATTGGAGGTTGGCAGTGAAAAAAGTAATGATGACCTATGTGTAGCTAATGAAACCTTGAGGTACTTGACAACGTACAACTTAAACACACGAAATGTGTGTGGTATAATAGAGAAGAATTGGCCAATTTTATTGGCTATGCCTGAGATAAAAGCTATTGTAGGTGATAAACCAAGGTTTGCTTATAGGAGTTCTGAGGCATTGAAACAGAAAATATGTTAAGAAGCAAAGTAGTAGGGATGGTTAAATGTTACAATTGTTCTTGTTGTAATGATTTATATGAAGGAGATACTGCATTTCATCACCCTATAAGTGGAGACATTTTTGCTATAAAAGCTTTAACTGCATGCAATGAGGAAAGGATAGTGTATTTAGCTACATGTATATTATGTACATCATTTTATGTGGGCAAAACAATCAGAAGGTTAAGAGAAAAATAGTGGAGCATAAATCTGAAGTAAGGAGAAAGGTATTAACAAATGCCTTGAGTAAGCATGCCATGGATAAAGGTGAAAGGCATGTTTTTAAATTTAGGGTGGTGAGTAAAGTGGAAGGGAGTTTAAGGAAGGGTGACATTAATAATATTTTGGAGATGAAGGAATTAGAGTGGATTATCAGGCTCCAGGCGGATGTACTCCCTGGTTTGAATAATGCAGTCAGCTTGAAGCTAGTATTGGTCAAGAGACAGAGAGAAAGGCTTTAATAGGGTATACTTTGGTATTTTGTTTGATGGAGTTCATTATAGGTTGCTGGCTGTTTTCATGTGTATATATATGTTAGATATAAATATATTGTTTATATAAAGTTGTTTTATTATTATTTTCATTTTTATTCTGAGCTTTATCTTCTGTGTAAATGGAAGAATTTTATGCATAGTAGGAATTTTTATTTTTTTGTTTTTATGAGTTACATATTATTTTTAGGCTTGATTGTTAATTAGTATGTGGGATGGGCTGAAGCATGTGATTTTAAGTTCTCCTATTTAAATGCTGATTTTTTGTACTGATTTATACTGATGAAGGGTGTAGACTCGAAAGCTTTATCTAATAAAGTTCTTGGTGTGGTTTTGTTGTCTTGCTGAATTATAGCAGTATCACCAATTGTTGTTTTTCGTTTTGACATTAGGTATTAACCAGCTAGTAACAATCGGTAGACAGGCCAAGTTTAGATATGGTGGTCAAGTGAAATAAGGGTACTTGATACTTGGGAGACAGGCTGAATTCAGGGGGGGGGGGGAGAAGCCTAAATAATATATTGATTAGAAATGTTCTCTGAACAAACTGGAGGTACTGGCTAGCTTACCAAATATAATGGTCTGAAATGTCTTCGGGAACAATGACAAAATTGCTAGATGAAATGCAGAGATATTGTTTCCTGAAACAAGTCATTTAATAAAATGATAGAGCTTTTGTGCAGCTGCCGGCAGTCAGTCATCTTTGGAAATGAACTATGGAAGTCAGTATGCAAGTGAGGATTGAAGATGTGGTTAGAGGAGAGCTGTCCTCACTGACGGGGCAGGACTTCAGGGTATCTTGGTCAATGCCCAGTACTTAGAAGAGGCTGGGAAACCTACCTCTCAAATGTCCAGATTTTTGCCACATATTTTTTCTGTTCCTCAAAAAATGTGTGGTTTTCTTGCAAGGCACTTAGAAATGAAACCACTAAATAATAACATATATTTGAGTTTCAGGCTTCATATCCTTCAGAAAATGCATGCTAATAAAAATCCTGTTATTCTAGCAACTTTCTAAATTTATAAGAGCAATATATAAAATCTGCCCTTATTTTTGGTCCTTTGTCCCCCCATTATTTTATGCTTTGTCCAGATTTCTTGTGCTAAAAGGTTGAAAGCTTTGCTGGGAAAATAAAATTGTGCTGCTTTGGGAGCGGCATAGCAGAATGCCATTAGTGCATACTGTATGTATAAAGCACACATTTGCCACACACTAGGGGGATAGGGACATCCCAGCATAATTCGTTGTGGGGTTACCAGGCACTCCAAAGTAATTGTATGCGTGGTTGCAAGACATTCCAGAATAGTTGATTTCATACCTCTCAACCTCTCAGCACAAGAAATCTGGCCAAAGCCAAAAATAATGAGGGGGCAAAGGACACAAAATAAGGACAGATTTTAAATATTGTTTTTATAAATTTAGAAAGTTGCTAGAATAACAGATTTTGCATTAATATGCTTTTTTGAATGATATAAAGTCTGAAACTCAAATGTCGGCATTATTTAGTGACTTCGATCCCTCATGATTTGCCAGAAAACTCCAAATTTTATGTGGAACTGATCAAAAATATGTGGCTAAAATCTGTAAAATCTGGATATTCTGCAAAAATCTGGACAACTAAGAGGTTTGCTTGATTTTGTGGTTGCCTGCTGTCAGCTCATCTCAGCTACCTGTGTGTTTGTGTGTGTGGGGGGGAGGGGGCGGGCGAAAGTATAAATTGGGTACCTTGCTGTAAATTAATGAGGTGGAAGCACCCCCAATATTTTTCCCTTATATTTCAGAAATGCTAACAGAAATGTAAAACAGAAGATACATTTGCTAGCTTGAAATGTGAATCACTGAAACAGACATATCAAACACCAGAATGAATGTATGACAATTAAAACTTTGAGAATGGCATTTTTTCCTTCCAAGACCTGACTACTATATTTTGATTCTGAGGTTGCACCACCTCTGAGTAAAAATAATACTTAGTTTTGCAAGAAAAACAAACACACACACACACACACACACACACACACACACACACACACACACACACACACACACACACACACACACACACGTATTTCCTTTAGTTTTAAGGTTGTGTGACTTTAAGATTGGAACATTTAAGTGGTATAGGAGTCAGGATGCAGAAAGGCTTGGTATACAGTAAAAATACAGTTCATTAACTCCTAGATGTCACAGACTCACCAAAAAAACTCAGTATGTTGGTTTTGGTGAATTGTGAATTGGTGACTTTAGCACTGTAAAATTTCATATTTGCTATTTAAGTATATATGAAGGTGTTTCAGTCCTGGATTCTGTATCAACTTAACGTTTATGTTTCACAGTATTACAATATTATTTAAAAAAATTATATAGAATGGATAAAAAAAAAAAAACACTTACCCAATGCAAATATGTTTTAAGTTGCATGTATATACTCTTACATATTTGAGAGTTAAACCATTTCCAAAGATGTTGCTCAGTTACAGCTATTCAGTTTAGGACCACTTTTAAAAGTACAGACTTCACTATTTAAAGCAAACAAAATTATGCATTTTATCAAGTATGATAACTTTTGGTACAAAGATTTGAATAATTAAATGTATAAACTCTCCATCTCAGCTGGATAGTCATCATTTTTGTTAGGTAGCTCTATGATCTATTGCAGGATGGGGAGCATCCAAAATTACTGTAATCACAATGTGCAAGGAATATACAACTGCATTTGTACCATGGATGTACTAACACTGTTATCCAATGTAAATGCAATATTTGTTGTACTCACTTTAAAGTATTGTATGTGTTCTGTTAATTTTGTGATTTACCCTGGAAAGCAAACAAACAAACAAACAATAAATAAATAAATATGCAGACTTATTTTCCTTAAAATGTTGTAGCATTTTCCATTGAAATGTAAACAGCAAACCCTTAGAGACATGAGTAAGCTCTTTACCATATACAATATCAAATTTTACAGTGTTGCAGAAAGTGTTTTTTTGCAAATAATACTATTGATAAGGACGACCCCTTGAAAATTTTATTGAAACTGTAAACTCCTCACATGACATCATGAAAGATCTTTTATTTTTGGGGGAAGGTGGTTCCCCTAGGGCAAGGCCCAGTCTGAAGAAGGCTCGCTGTCCGATAGCAGTTTTGAAAGGTTGTCTACTCAGGGAATATTTTCTTGGCTGTTTCTTAGTAAATATGACTGTTCTTTGAGTGGGAGTTCTGCTCATTGTAGGGCAATAACCTTCATTTAAAATGTATAATTCTGTCTAATACTGAAATTGTATAAGTCTCGTTTACTATTGTTAACATTGTTCCTTTTTATAACTGCTTGGATTGTTATTATATTGATTTTATTTTTCTGATTATGAACTAGGTAATAAATTACTTGAGTAAAACCATGTTTCCAAATCAAAACAAAGTCCAACAAAAATGTTACACTCATTACATACTCAAAAACTGTAGCAATATTCTTCCTCCACAGTGCAACAATGGTCCTTGTAATGTCATGCTAATAGGGTGGAAATAAATCTTCCTTGTTGAATATGCTAGACTGGTCAGTTATTACCTTAGTATGATAAACTGGTCAATGGTTATCTTTACTAAGAGTGTAACTAACACAGCACATAGGCAAGAATGTCAAAAAATGGATCAAGATAAAAAATTAATATTGCCCATTTCCCACAGAGGTTTAGCAAGATAACATTCTGAATTCATAAAGGGATTATTATTTTAATTTCTTCTTGCCTCCTGCCTCAATGCTTCTAATTTTATTCATCTTTAACTGTTATTGCTCTGTTCAGTTCTGATAAAAGACAATTCTCAGCATTAGCAAAAGCTTTTTTTAGCTTTATTCTCTCAGATAATTGACTTTGTGGGATCATGGGCAAAATTGTTGGCTCGGCTTATAAGGACCTCCGGGCCAATAGTCTAGTATCGTCCTATGAACCTAAGATTTATAGTCTATATATTGTACTCCTGGGTTATCATTGTCATAGCTACAACACCATGCATTAATGTGAAGCTGCTACCTCTTGGAATATAACACTAACCAATTAGGTCTCACTTCGGGCTAATCCATCTTCACTATTATTAAAATATATCTCCCAACTTTGGTGCCTTAAACAGAGCAACCAAATCAGCTTCCAGTGCTTTGTGTAAAGGAATGAAGAGATTAGACAGAGAGAGATACAGGACTGACCTCTTTTTGACATAATTTCCCACTTTTTTCATTCTGAAAGATTCCTCTAACTACCACACATTTTTCCATGCTTGCCAATACCTTCTACCTGCTTCTATCCCAATCATCTTTACAAGAAACTTGTGGTGAGGGACATAGTTAAAGGCTTTAGTACAGTCCAGCTAGATCACAACCACAGGGCTGTCTCTGTCTACATGCCTATCGATTCTGTCATTTTACTGGAACTGTTAGTGTAACAGGATTTACCTGCTATGGATTTGATGAAATACACTGGATGGTCCATTCTGCTAAAGGAACCTTGTAAACCTTAACTTCTAGTATGCTGCCATAGTTTCTGACCACTGAAGTCAGACTTGGTAGCTTGTAATTCCCTGCGCTGCTCTTTGCTGTACTTCTGCATAGCAGCGCCAGCCCTGATTATTTTCAATCCTCTGTACATTCCCCTACTTATGGTTCCTGTTGCATGCTCCTACCAGATTTCATTAAAATATAAACTGCCATTTTTAGAGTTCTAGGTATGATCTCATTATTGTCCTTGTACCTTATCCTTCTTGAGACCCCTAGTATCTTTGCCACTTGGTTACTCATTATATTATCTGTCCATCCTTCTTTTCTTCCTCTCCTGACCTCCTAGAATGGTAGTCTCCCTTCTGTTTCAGTTGTGAGCACCAATGCATAATATTCATTTAGAATTGTTCCATATTATTTACCATCCTTGTATATTTGTACCCTCCTAAACCTAATTCACCAGTTTCCTTCTATTCATTTGTCATTTTCCCTGCATACTCGCAGACGACCTTCTTTCTTCCTTTAATGCCTAATGTTTAAATTGTCTGAATTCCCCTATCTGCCTTTTAATGCAATCAACTGCCCTATTTCTAGTACACTCTTAACTCTCCCATTGGCCTTCTCTCTGCAGGTATAGTGAATAGATTTGTTAAGGTCACATGAATACGTAAACAAACATCAGTAATTGTATTATTAAATGTTCATCATATCTGTATACATGGATTTCAAACCTCAACCTGAAACTTGAAATGAAAGTAAAAAGAAAAAGTCAAATTGGCATTATTAAGGTATATTCATGGACCAGAACTAGGACGGATATTCCTGTTGAGAGAATAAGTAATAAGAGAAGAGATTTGCATACAACTCTACAAAGTTTGGAAACCTAATATAGAAGGTTATCACCTACAATAATAATCAGATTTCAAATAAATCCTTAAAATCCCAACAGATAATTAACAAAATGTCCCCAAATCTTCAATCACTTTAAAAATATAGATTCTCAAATTAACATCATTATTTCTATTCTCTTAAAGTATCTATAGTTGTAATACCCCTTGATAAAATAGAAAAAAACAGAGTGTGTAAAATGTTTGAGTAATAATGTAGTAAGGGGCATTGATATAAGAACCCATACATTAGCTATGCACTATAGACTGGTATGACCTCTCATGCATACTCTGTGGTCCTGAGTCACTTTCTTTGCCAGTACCCTGAGGTACACAGAGATACAGCTGCTTGTGCCCAATGGGCCATACCTTATCCTTATGTATAAATAAACTGATGACCAAAATAGTTAGTCCGTAATCTGCTTTGCAGGTTATCACTAGTATGCCATTTCTAGCAGTATTCCTAGCTGTAGCAACTTTTTCTTTCCCTAATAGGTTTGAGCAGAGACCTTAATCCACCAAACATTTGAGGAGTGTATCTTACAGGCATATACTAAACAGAGCCAGCTTGCAGTGACAACATCTTCTTAACATCATGCCAGTAGTGAACTGTTCAGAAACAGCAGGAATGTAGTGAGATTTCCATGTCATACGTAAGGCCTCAAATCTTTGTCAAACTAACTCTCATTAAAATATGCACTCATCTCACTAAATGCTGTCCCTACATAGTTAAGAAACATATGTCTCACTTTTAGTTGATGTCCTTTATAACCAATAAAAAGATTAATTCAGTGGATGCATACAGTTAAATGTTGTAGGCATTTTTTACATAATTATAGATTTCCTGTCTATACAAGTAACTAATTAATTATACTCAGGCACTATAAAGAGGATACTGGTTTATACCACTGGCATGTACTCCAAAACCATGCATACTTCTGATCAGAAACCATTTTCTGATTCTTCATCTTTGTTTTGGAGAAACTTAGCTGTCTGCTAGCCAGTTTGTGCTGTTCTTGTCTGTGTCTGGGTTGGAATGCCCCAACATTACATTTGGAATGAACTGTATGCATCATCCTCTAATGTTCTGTCTTTGACTGGTAATGGGTAGCATCTGTAGCATGGCTGACCTGTAGGTGGCAAGGCACAGCTTATATCTATTTCTGAATGTCCTCTAAGTCCTAAGCTACTTATAGTACCGTGGACAGCAGGAATGTTTTATCTGCAGTCATGATCTGGCCAATACACTGAACTTCAGTCAAGTCACTGCTACATACTTTACAGCTACACTTTTGTCTTGGTTACATCAGTAGTGAAGTACATCTAAGGGCAATACAGAGCAAGAACTTTCACTAACGTACATTGCACATTGTAACCTTCCTCATTGCCTGCTCCCTACTGATTTATGGATTTGTTTGCAAATTAAAATAGTCATTTGTGAATGGATTAAAGCCTAAGAAAATAACAGCACCAGCAATTAAAAGGTAAACATTTTGTTGTAGGGTTATTATTGCTGAATGCTGCCCCCTTAAAAGATCAGTTAAATTAAATAATACATAGAAATACAGAAGGTAGACAATATACCTGCATGGTTTAGTATATACCTTAACAATAATACTAATTGTGAATATAATGGAAAATGTCATAGTTTCAACTTACTTAAAAGTATTTAAGTAATAATTGCAAACTTCAAACAGGCTTATTATGTAGACATCACCTTCCTTTTCCCAGATGTCTTCACAGTCACTGAGCCCAGTGGCAAGCAAAGTGAGGTCTGCAATTACCATGGCCAACAAAAGCAGATGTCTGTTCATTCTGAATTGACTGCTGAACTCTCCTTCTGGCACCTTCTGGAACTGTAACATATAGTAAGAATGAAATTAGCCACAACAGATAGTTTAGTCACTAAGCATTTCCATAAAACATCTTGACAGCAAATACTATTCTTTCTTTAAATTAACCACACATTTGCCTTTTTTCCATTCATGTCAGCTCTGCCACAGGTGTTAGTAACATAAGGAAGTGGTGACCTGCATCACCTGAGACAACACAAATCAGCTACTTCACAAGTGTTACTGCAATTTGAACAATAGAAACCAAGCTAAAGATATGTCAAAAAAGGCATTTGGTTCATTGAATTTTACCTTATTCCGCTCGTCTCAAAAAAAAAAAAAAAAATCAGAGAAATTATTCTCAGCTCAGCACTGCAGTTCACAGTGTTCATCACACTTATCCCATCATATTGTCTTGAGCAATTGTTAAATCTTCTATTGCTTCTTGTTTAAAAGACACTCGGATGAGGCATTAAACTGAGGTCCTATTGCTTGAGTCGGTGGATGTAAAAGCCATAGTGGCACTTTTTCAAAAAGCGCAAAGGGGTTCTTTATTTAACAAAACATAAAAAACATTGTTTACATATATACAGATTTCTATATTTATTATTTTTTACTATTTACATTTTCCTTATAACATCTTCGTTGTTATTTTTCTATAATTGACCCCATCTCATTTTTCCACAGCTATAATCTAATTTTTCTCAAAATATCTGCCAAAATCCATTTCCCATTAAACAAAATGTTTTCAACCTTTTCATTGAAAATAATCCATATTACATACAATAAATTCTTATCTACCCTTCTCACAGATTCTTCTTCTTCTAATTATATCTGTACATAATGTTTATGTCATTAATATTCTCAATAATTTCTTCTCACAGCTTTTTTACAGAGGTTCACCACTCTTTTACATTTAAAAAAATGCTCAGTTGTCTCTTTCTCCCCACAAAATAAACACACATTTTCAACTTTTTATATGACATATTTCCCTTTACTGGCAACTTATTTATTACCAGTCTCCTTAGGAACTTATACATCATATTTTCCCTAGTTTAATGGCTTTAATCGCTTCTTCTGGTAAATTTTCCCATGGACTTACATAATAATATTGCTTCATCACATTATTCTATCTTTCTCTATATCATTTTTTATTTTCCATGTTTGTAATTTTTATTTACTTATTTTATTTATTTATTTGCAGTTGTTTAACCAGGATAGTCCATTGGGCCAAAAGAACTCGTTTTCAATAGAGTCCTGGGGAGAAAAGCTCCACATACAGATTACAAAAAGATTACAGTGATTAACATTTTAACAATTCTGGTTAAAAAAACAGAACAAAATTATTGAGGTTACAGTCAAAAGTAGAAGTTTTTTTTCCCCCTTTACTGGCAACTTATTTGTCTTGATAATTTTAATTTTGTGATTTATATATTCTTTTTTCTTTTTCTTACTCTCATTATCTCCCAAAACATTTTGTTCTTATATTTAAACATTCTTACTACCCACTTTAATTCTCTATACAAGTTTAAAGAAGCAGAATTAACAACTGGATTTAGTAACCCCATTCCTCCTTCATTTTCAGTCATACACAACATATCTCTTTACACTGTGTTTACTCTTGAACGCCATATATAAGAAAACACTAGTTGCACAATTTCCTTTTCATACTTTTCTGGGATCATATAAAGATTTGACTTATATGCTATTTTTCCCATTAATACAGAATTCACCAGATAAACCTTCTTCCTGAATGTTAATCTATACATCCTCCATAGAAGACATATAGGTTCATAGGTAGGTACTAGGCTATCGGCCCAAGGGCCTACGTAAGCCTAGCCAACAAGGTTCCCTGGCTTACGCCACCCAAGAAAGTTATTTTCCTGTGCCACTGTCCAGCAGAGACACTGAAGTGATCCCTGGGGTATATTTCCTATTTCCCATCCACTCATCAAGATTTTTCTTGAAGAGTGCTAATGAAGAACTTTGCTTGACATAGATGGGTAGCCTGTTGCAGAGTATGGGAAGTCTCTGGGACAGGAATCTATCCTTCCAGCATGTCATGTTTATTGTGGTGACATGGTTTAAGTCCCTAGAGCATGTAGCTTGGAGGGATTGGGATTTCTTTAGGTGTAGCATGTCCAACAGCTCTGGGTTTGACATAGCTTTATATGTTAGGCAGAGATCACCTCGGAGTAGGCGATATGCTACGGAGTAAAGCTGGAGTTTTTTGAGGCGGTCAGTGTAGGGCATTTGTTTGAGGCCAGTAATCATCTTTGTGAGGTACTTCTGTGGCCTTTCCAGCTGCTACAGATGTCTTGTGAGGTACATTCCAAAAGGGGCATTGTACTCTATAATGGGTCTAATGAGTGTCGAGTAGAGGGGAACAATGACCTCTTTTTTCCTGGATGAGAACCTTTTATGATGAGGTGTGCCATGTAGATGGACTTCCTGACTACTGTGGTGATGTGACTATCAAAAGAGAGACTACTGTCCACCTAGGTCCCAAGGTCTATTATCACACATTCAGTGTTAAGTAAATTGCTGCCTATATGGTAGTTCATGGGTACAGAGTTTTTACCAAAGGGGATGACACTGCACTTTTGGCATTGAGCTTGAGGCCATGGCTCTGACACCAGGCATCTGTCTCAGCGAGGCCCTTCTGTAGGATGTCCACATCATTTGGGGACTTGACTATGGCTCCTAGTTTGCAGTCATCTGCAAACTTCATTAGCCAGAGGCCTTCTGTGTTAGCCTGTACTTCAGAGAAGTAGATACTAAACAGGAGAGGTCCCAGGATGGAACCCTGTGGTACTCCACTTTTCACTGCTTTGAGGTCAAATTTGGAGTCTGCAACTTTTACAGTGTGGGTTCTGTCAGTGAGCCAATTGACAACCCATCTTGTAATGTAGGGATTTATACCTAGTTTAGTGAGTTTAGCTATAATTCCAGAATGGGGGATGGTGTTGAAAGCCTTGGCGAGCTCAAGATAGGCTGTGTGAACCACCTTACCCTCATCTACGGCTTTGGTGACTGCCTCAAAGAAGTCGATCAGGCTCGGGAGGCATGATCTGCCTTTCACAAACCTGAACTGGGTGGGATCCAGAGTTTGGAGGTTACCAATGTCTTTGTTTATGAGTTCCATGATGATACGTTCCATGGCCTTGCAGACCAGGCTCATCAGGCTAATAGGTCGATAGTTCCCGGGATCAATGGTGGCTTGCCCTTTGTGGAGTGGGATAACTGTTGCTGTGCACCATTCAGTGGGCACAAAGCCTGATGCGAGGCTATTATTGAACATGGTGCTTAAGTGGGGAGCCAGTTTGTTCTGAAGTTCATGTAAAACGCATCCTGGGATGTTGTCCGGTCCCATGGATGCTGTGTTTTTGGCTTTAGAGCGTGCAGCTTTTACCTGCGTAATTGTGATTACAGGGACTCTGCATTCTTCCTGTATAGATATGGGCCCTTTAGAGGGTGAAGGAGGTAAAGTTAGCACTTAACCTATCTGCCAGGATGTTGGCAATATCAGTTGGTTCTGTAATTTTCGTGCCTTTGTGCTGTAACTCAGTGCAGATCTGGTTGTTGCCATCGAGATTAATGACATAGCTATAGAATGCTTTGTGGTTGTGCTTAGAATTAGTGGCAATTTTGTTTTCATAACTAGCTTTGGAGGATCTTATAAGGGATCTCAGCTTCTTACTGAGGCTGACCAGGGAGCTCCTCCACTCATGGGATTTTACTCTCTTTTGCAACAGTTTCTTCCTTCTGTTGTACATTTTGTTTATGGCAGGGGACCACCAGATTGGCTTCCTTTTTTTGGAGGATAGCGTCTTGGTTCTGTTTGGGATAGCACGATCCATGCACTCATGTAAGTGTTTATAGAGCGCATTTGTGTAGGATTCAGCAGTTGTAACTGTATTGTCCAGCTGCATGGGTGTCATGAAGTTCACCACTTCTGTCTTAAGAAGCATGAAGTTGGCTTTGGAGAAATTTTTTACCATGGTTTCCTTAATGGGGGTGGGGGGGTGGGGGCGGGATGTGGATATCAAGGGTGATTAGCTTATGGTCGGATTGGACCAACAAGGAGTTGACTTCAGGTGTGGAACACTCATGTTGGTAATGACTAGGTCTAGGATATTGTTGCAGGAAAAACAACAGCCAAGCGATCCACCAACAGCAGTTTATTTAAAAAGAACTCTGACGTCTCGGCCACAGCCTTCAAGGAGTAAAAACCATCAGAAACCACAGTACATTTTATACTAAAACAAAATTGCCAATTATACAATTAACCAATAAAAATTGGCAATTAATTAAATAACACTCTCCAATTAAAGTCCTCATTTAGACCCAAAGGAGACATTGTTTTAAACTTCAACATGTATACAGCTTCTTTATACAAAAGAACTGATTTAATATCTACATTATTGTAACCATTAACTTGTATTTGTTCTAAAACAGTGCCCTGTAGTCCTTTACTAATACCATTATGTACATTATGGGTCTAAATGAGGACTTTAAGAAGTTTTTAGAAGTTTTACTGCTGTAAGTATAACTACTCTTGCCCAGTAACATTCTATAGTGCAAACTAATATCTACAGCAAAATCTAACTTGCAGAATATTCAAAATGACTCTGACTCAAACTCTTCTAGTTTGCCTTCTCAGCATATTAGCAATCTTTACCAACTACCATACCTCATAAATAAATATAATGATAGTCCTACAAACCCACACTCACTAGACCATCAGTTACACATCTATCAGTCATGACAGCACTCATACTGTACCAGCAAATCTTCTTAGATTTTTCAGTTACAGGTATCTTAAATCTAAGTATGTTACCAAATGAAATCCAATAAAAGTAAAGCACAAATGCATTTGGCTACATACTTTCCTTCATAAAATTTCCACCTCAAAAAATCAGTGGAGACATTCACCAAAACCCTGGCCCCACATAACAGCAAACCCCCACACTAACAGCACAGCATTAAAGTTACCACAATTTTTTCCTCTTCCAACCCCCGATTCCAGCCTTCTCTTCCTAAATATCAATCTTAGAAGCATAGGCAATAACAATCAGGGCATATATGCTTGTATTACCACATATATCCAAGACGTAATCATAGTTACAGAAACATGGCTGAAAAAAGACATAAATGACAATGAAATTACTCCACCTGGTTTCAATACAATTAGGCTCGATGGGACAAATAATAGGGCAGTCAGAATAACCATCATCTACAGGAATTGCTTAAACATAACTGCATTTACAGAGGGGGGAGGGGCCCAAATGAAGAGCTGATAAAATTAGTAAGCAAAGGAGAATAATATTGCTGGAACTGACTTCATCCTCAAAGCTTGGTGAGCGCCTTCACGAGGTGGACCCTGTTTTTACAAAATCTCATCAAGACCGACACTTACAGATAGACTGTAGTTTATATAGCATATATCATGGACAGAAGTAGCTTAAAACATAAATAATACAGCTGGGCACACAAGTACTAGGATAAAAAGGTACCTAATCCTGCCAGGACTGGAAAAAAAATGACAATGTAAAATCCTCAAGACACTAAAACATTCCTACAATGGGGTTAGGCTGGGCACAGGTGGAAGATAGCCTCCCTTTTATAGAAGGAAGTAGTAGTCTACAAAAATCACAAAAAAGAGCCATAAAGATGATAGAGTGGACTACTGAGGATAAGAAAGAAGTTATGTATTGTTACTATTATGTAAGAAGCCCAGAATTTCTAGACAGAAGATATACAAAAAGATTAAAAGAGAAATTAGAGGGAAAAAATACTTGCACAAGAAAAACTGTCAAAAGCTTTAAAAGCAAATGATTCATGAAAAACATTATACAGACCAAGAAACCTTGGGCCATTTGGAAAAAGAAGCGACAGGGGAAGTGCAAAAATATAAAGAACCAAACTGAGAGATTTTTGAATAAAAAAAAAAAAAAAAAAAACAAAAAAAACATATGGATTCGGGAAAGAAAGTGACACCTGATACGTTGCAATATTTGTGCAAAGCAGAAAGCTAAAGTAATTAATACAAAAAAAAAACAGCTCCAAAGATATTCAAAGAGAAATACAGGAAAAGGCACCCAGAAATGGAAAATTTCACAATACAACAAATAAGATCACAAAGGGGGCACACAGAACAGATGATTAGTAAAATAAAAGTAAAAAAAAATAGACGCTGACATTATGGAATACCTGCAAAGTGAGGGATTTAATGTAGAAAGTCTGACAGAGATTATGTCACAGCATGATGGAACAATTAGTCCCCCAAATACAGAGAAACAGGAGGAGCAGGAGACATCTGAAGAATAAATATGGACATGGAAAGAAAAGAGATTTAATATGGTGCAACATTTTTGCAAAGGAGAAAGTCAAAACCAATTAATATGAAAAAGGAACACCAAAGATATTTGAAGAGAAATATAGGCAAAGGCATCCAAATATAACAAATTTTGCAATGCAAAAATAAGAAAACAAAGGGGGAAAGTAGAAAAGAGGACTAATAATGGAGAAGTTAAAGAAATAGAAACAAAAGTTATGGAATACCTGCAAAGTGAAGGATTTAGTGTAGAAAATCTAACTCTGATAATATCACATTATGATCAAATAATGCATCCCGAAATTAAGGAGAAACCAGTGGGGTGGGAAGCGTGATCAGTTGCCATATGAAAATACTTTGGAGCTTTTAGTAGGAAACCAGTACATAAGTTCAGTTTAGTTGCACAGCAAGGGAAGGAACAGGAAACTGTGGCAACTCTGATGCCATCAATGTTGAGGAATGATAGGCCAGCGAGTTCCCATTTGAAAGAGCAATAGATGATACAGGGTGAAGCTGAACAGAATATGGTACAGGAAGTCTTTTTTGGAACTTTCTGTAGAATGCCCGCAGGAAATGCAAAGCAAAGAATGTGCCCTCAGTTTAGAAGAAAATGATCTAAAGGAAGAATTGCTTGATTTAATAGAGTTGAATAGACATATTAAGGTCAAGGAAAGAAACAGGTTACAGAAAGTCAATAAAACCCAAAATGTTACAAGTTTGGTAAATCAAATGAGCACAGTAAATTGAGACTGTTCATAGAAGTTCATGCAATATAACAAAAGTAAATAGGATATATTACTTGGCTAAATTAATAACAGATAAGGTCTTACCACAAAAACACAGGTCAGTTAGGGAAAGAAAGGGGATAAATCAAATGTTATCATGGAATTATAGAACAGAGAAAACTATAAAGCAATTAAAACAGGAAATTTTCTTAGAAGAGTATAGAAGAGGGAACAGATCAACAAAAATACTCAGAAAGATAAATGTGATAAAAGCAATGCTCAATATCAGAACAGACCAGGATCTGTCATAGACTATTTTAAATAATAAACTAAATATATCAGCACAGGCAGAGAAACTTAGAAGATATGCAGATAAGTATAAAGGAATATACAAAACAAGCAATTTATTGATGACCCAAAAAGCTTTATAGAGAATTGGGAAATAAGGCAAAAGGAAATGAAACACCTCCAAAAAAAAGAAGAAATAGACACATTTTGGATAAATATCTTTGAAGATCCTATTGAACATAACAAAGATGCTGAATGGATAGAAGAAGTAAAAGAAAGAATAAGAAGTTGAAATGTATAGAATATGAAATGGAATGAAGTAACAGCTAGAGAAATTGAAACAAAATTAAGACAAGCTCCTAACTGGAACCCCCCCATCCCAGATGCAGTACCTAATTTCTGGCTAAAAGTATTTACATCTTTACATGAAGATTTAGCCATGAGTAAGAACTATTAATATGGGCACCCCAAACAGATGCCAACCTGGTTAACAACAGGAAAAACAATACTCCTTCTTAATAGTGAACCTGCAAGATATCCTAAAAACTATAGCTCAGTAATTTGCCTTCCAATGATGTATAAACTATACACTGGAACTGATACTGACAGAGCTTATAGTCATTTAGAAGAAAACTCAATCATGGCAATAGAACAAAAGGATAACAAAAGAAAGTCATATGGAACAAAGGATCATTTGCTGTTAAAAAAAATCATAATGCAGAATTGTAAAAAGGGGGAGAATCAAAGTATGGCATGGCTAGACTACAAAAAAATTGACAGCATCCCACATTCATGGATAAAAGATTGCTTACAAATGCATAATATACACCCTACATTGATCAATTATATTACAGTGGCCATGAAACAGTGGCAAACCACTTTACAGCTAAGCCATGGTAAAGGACACATTATTATCCCGGGGATAAAAATTCAAAGGGGGATATTCCATGGTGAGTCTGTCACTGCTGCCCTTTTGTCTTACCCTTAACCTATTAACCTGTCCACATAATGGATTAGGTCATGTCTACAATTTGGCTCCCAGAAAACAACAAAGTGTAAAGGCTTCTTATCTTTTTTTTTTTTGGATGATTTATATCTGTATAGTTCATCAGATGAGGAACTGAAACCACAACTGTAAGTGGCCAAAACTCTCTCAGATGATATATATGAATGTCATTTGGTCTTAATAAATGTGCAAAAGCAACCTTTAATGCAGAAAAGCTGCAGCACCAAGAAAATTTTAATTTGGGACAGGAATGTGATATAAAAGGACACAAGCAAGAGGGAATATATAAATATTTGGGAATTGATGAAGAATTTACAATAAAGCATGAACAAATGTGAATAAAACTTATGAATATTTTAGAAGACTAAAATTAATACTGAAAGCAGCCCTAACATCTAGGAACAAAGTCCAAGCTATAAACCAATTTGCTCTTCCTGTTCTAACTTACAGTTTTGGGGTGACTGACTGGCCCAAAAAGGTACTGAATCAGTTGGACAGGAAAACAAGAAAAATGCTTCACATTTAGTAAATGATTTATACAAATCAGTGAAGACCAAGATTATATATTCCCCATTCTGAAGGAAGTATGGGCCTCCTCAAAATTGATTACATATATAGATCTACAATTGTAGGACTGCCTACATATTTGCTGAACTCACAAGACCCAAACATAAAAAAAGTTTTAAAACATGAGGAGAAAAACCCTAAGATAACTTCCCTGCTTAGTTTAGCAGAATCATATCATAGGTTCATAGGTAGATACTAGGCTATCTGCCCTAAGGCATTTATAAGCCTAGCCAGAGTGTATTTGGCTTCCGCCTCCCTATTAGATTAGCTTACTGTGCCTCTGTAAAGTAGGTCACAGAAGGTACCCTTTTAAGATTAGTTTACTGTGCCTCTGTCTAGCAGGGACACAGAAGAGATCCCAGGGGTGAATTTGCGATTTCCCATCCACGCGTCAAGATTTCGCTTGAAGAGGGTCTGCGAGGGGCTATGTTTAACATGAACTGGGATTCTATTCCAGAGTGAGGGGAGCCTCTGGGAAATGAATCTGTCCCTCCTGCATGTCCTATTTATTTTTGTGCTGAGGTTTAGGTCCCTGGAGCGTGTAGCTCTAAGGGACTTGGATTTTTTGAGGTGGAGCATGTCCATTAATTCAGGGTTTCACATGGCTTTGTACATCAGGCATAGATCGCCTCTGAGTAGGCGGTAGTCAGTGTCTAACAGGAATGGAAATCAAACCAGAAGTAGATAAAAATCAGGCATCAACTGAATGTGCCAAAAACAAAAGAAAGAACATAAGGCAAAGGATCAGATGAAAAGGCAAGGAATGTGGAAAATGCATAAATATAGTTGCAAGTATATAAAACGTCTGGAAGATCCTCAAGTTGATTAGGATAAAACACAAAGTTAATGAGAGGTGAATTCAAATCAAAAGATGAAAGGTTAATATTGGTGGCCCAAGATAGTAGGGTATGTACACATTGGTTTACACAGTCCATTGAACATGTGGGAGAAACCGACAAATGTAGGTTTTGTAAAACAGAATTGGAAACAGTCGCACATGCTGGTTGTGACATACTAATGACAAAAGGACTCTATACTGAAATGTATAATAATGTGGCAAGACTGTTGCAGTGGGGATTGTGCAAACATTATAATACTGAAGTAGTTGAAAAACATTGGAAACATGAGCCACAAAGCATCATAGAAAATTATGAAGTCTATATCACATGGGATCACCTATTACCAACAAAAAGATGTGAGAAAACCAGATATAGTGGTCCATGAAAAGAAGACAAAAGTAGCATTTATAATTGAAATCATTACACCCAGTGACTGCAGTACCTTGTATACAGAGAGACACAAAGTGATAAAATAGCATACTTTGACTTAGGAATGGGGTCTATTCTCATCATGGTATTAGAAACTCAAAATACTTAAAGAATTAAAAGGGCAAAACAATATTATATTCATAAAGTAGCAGAAAGTATTTTAAGAACTAAGCCAACATAGGAATGGAGAAAGGATATTCTGCCTGTAGGGATGACTGCAATTATGGATACAGACAAAAGGCAATAGGGAGCTGAAATTTATTGGAGAAAACTAGCAAAAGAACCAAGATATTGGGAACAAATAATCAGAGAGGGAAAGTAATAGATTGGGAAGAGGCCAAGAATTTATTTGGACTGCAGGCTAGAGATTGCCTTCCCTATCAAGGACTGATATCAGACTATAGGCAAAGAGAAAGAAATAGGGGGATCTTACGTGAAAGACCCGCACTGGTAGAGTTTGTTTAGCAGAATCAAGAACTGAATCTGCTGTCAAAAAGGAATAATTAGTAGAACATACAAAATATTACATGATAATGATAAGAATCAATCAGAGGAGGTTAGAAAGGATTGGGAAGAGAGATTGGATAAGGAATTTACAAAGAAACAATAGAGGATATATGTATGTCTCCCTAATATGCAACAAGGTCTAGAAGATTTAGAATCTTTGCATGAAAGTGTTTACATAGTTATTTTTATACTCCTAGTAGACACCAAATAATTTTTCCTCAGGTAGACAGCAAATGTAGGAGGTGTAATGGCAAAGAAATAGGTAATTGGGAATGTATTTTCTGTGAGTGTAATGAGTTGGCAGACTTTAAAGATTCTGTGCAGATTGCTCTGTCAGAGATACTGGGTGAGCAAATTGGTGTAACTATGGAAATGAATTTTTGAGCTATGATACAGAATTGGAATTGCCTAGACATAGTACGGCTTTAGATCAGTCTAATTATCGTGGCTGCCAAAAAGGAATTTACTAGAAAATGGAAATCAAAGTCTAAAACAATTTTACTAGAAGTGGTGAATATAGTAACAGAGATAAATCAATAGGAACTGGGATCTTTAGAAAAGTGTAGGAGCAAATTACATAGAATAAATGGGAATTGTGGGGCAATACACACAGAGGAGGAATGAAGTTTAAAAGAAGGCAGGATTTGAATGAGCTATTATGTAATGTTTGACTGACAATGATTGGACAGATTATAAGTGATGTATAATGTTTGCAACTAAAATTATGTCAATATGGTCTGTTTTCATTTATATAAATGTAAGATTGCCTATGTCATATGTGATAATTTAATAAAAATGTTTCTTGTTTTAAAAAAATACACTCTTAGGAGTTACAATGTCCAAGATTACAATTAAGTCTGTAACTAAAAAAAGTTTGACAGACACTTTTATCAAATCCTTAAGAGAACATAACTGGAAAATACTAAAATCTATACCCTTAGACTCTGCTGTCTTGCACTTCAATGAGATATTCCTAAAAATTTTCAATAACCTTGCCCCAGTTGTACTAAAAGGGTCGGATCCAATCCTACATCATGACTAACAAAAGAAACTAAGAAGTTAATGCTACAGTGTGACAAAGAATGTTAATAATAGCTCAAAAACAACACAAAATACAGTTCAACTTTTCAGGCAACTATGAAATAGGACAAAATGCCAAATAAAACACGACAAGCAAACATATTATAACATCTTCCAAAGTAAACACCAGAATAACCCAAAACTCTTCTGGACATCTATAAACAAAGTTTTACATACAGGCCAAATTGCCACCCTCACCCCTACATCCAGCAATAATATGGATTCAATTCCCACACAGTTTAACAACTATTTTATACAGACTATATTGTCCCTCACAAGCATTAATATTTCCACTACCCTCTCAGTATCTGCAACCTCTGGTAAATATCCTTGGCTATTTGACTTCTGCCCAGTACCTACCTCCACCATTAAAAATCTCCTACATAAGCTAAAACCAGCCACCCTGGTTGCTGACCAGCTCCACTCAAACTACTTAAAAATGGCTGCAGATGCAATTGCTTTTCCAGTCTCTACAGTGATAAATATATCTATATTTGAAAAATACATTCCTTCCATCTGGAAAAAAATCCATTATTATACCTTTACACAAAGGTGGCACATCTACAGAGTTTACTAATGACAAGTCCATTGAAATCTTCTCCCCCTATCAAAAATACTTGAAAATGTATTCATGCTCAACTTATACACCACTTAAATTCAAATAATCTGTTCTCAGAAACACAGCATGGTTTCAGACCCCACCACAGGACAATCAATGGCCTGCTTCACTTCACTAACACCATAAACCAGCATAGGAACAATGCTACCAGTGTGCCAACTGTGTTCCTATACTTATCCAAAGCTTTCAACACTGTATCACACCAACAATTACTCACCAATCTCTCTTCTATAGGTCTCCCTCAGTCCTCCCTTAAATGATTCCTTAGTTATTTGTCTGGAAGGCAACAAACAGTCAAATGGCAACAGTACTTCTCATCTTCTCTTCAGTTACCATAGATGTCCTTCAGGAGTCAGGACTTGATACCAGGACCTGTTCTTTTTAATATTTTTAAAAACAAGCTTCACGCTGACATACACCAACAAATATAGTACAATACACAAATAAAAATGATTAACAAACTGCCAAGCTATAAAATCGAGCTCAAACAATGCCTTACCCAATCCTGGTCATGCTCATGTTCATTGCCAGGTTGAGACCTCTACCGGAAGCACAAACTTTTTATTGCTTATCACTAACTTTTTGCCCTACTCTCCTTGAATCAGTACACCCCTGAAAACCTTCTCTCCTGCACTAGAATCAACTCATCCCTCTTCAGCCTCCTCCCTCTTAGACAACACTTCTCATCTTGGTCTTTTTCTAACACAGGTTATGCCACAGCAGCACTCTACCCCTCTCATGAATCACCTGTATACCTGAATTATAAAACCTTCTAGATACACCAATTTGGAACAGGCAGCCTAAATAGAACTAATGATTTACCATGCTCTCTCAGTCATATGCTATTACCACTATCCTCTCCCCTCCTACATTATTTTATAACTTACTTCATTATATCTCTTGAACTTTTTACAAAATTATGCAATACTACAATCTCTCTTACTACATAATTTTATAACTTACTTCATTGCGTATCGTGAACTCCTTGCAAAGCTTTCATAACTGAAAAGTAAGAACACTAAACTTCTTTACAACAATGTTTTCCCTTCTGCAGTTATCAGTCCATTTACTTCCAGCAAGCTTTTACAGCTGGAAAAACTGTGTAGACTTACAACTGTTGATGTAAATACTTTGTTGTGTATACCTCTTGTAATTATGTTTGCTTTTCATGAGAAATTTGACTGTTGTTTTTCTGAGAACTGTCTAAAATTCAGTTGTTAATATAAATGTATTGTAATGGAGTTTTTCTCCCCGTGACTCCACTGAAAATGGGATCTACCCAGTCAGACTTTCCTGGTCAACAAAGAAAAAATAAATAATAAATAAACCCTCCTATTGCATCATAACTACATATTTTTTCCCATTTTGTATCCCTAGCAAAGACATTTAATTCATTGGCAAGTACACACCCACAGTTTTCTCCACATCACCCAATCCATTATTATCTTTATTCAAGGTCATTCCGATGTCCTTTTAACATCTATTCAGACAACCAGCGCTTCTCTCATACATATTTTGTTCTTAAGCAACTATTACTATATTGTCTAGATATGTCAAAACTACTGGAATCACCACGTCATTTTGCATCAGATATCCAGCGTCTTTCATTTTATAAACTAATTTACTCAATATCTAATTTGTTACCAATGCAAATAATATTCCACTCATGGGACACCTTTCTCTTATACCATACTTCATGCACATTCTTTACTTAGCTACAAATTCACAAAAACTCTCACGCTATTATTTTATGTTGACATACATACTCTACTAATTCTATTACCTGTTCCATATTTCTCCATAACATCCCACAAAGCATCACGTCCTACTGTATCAAATGCCTTGCTAATATCACCTACCATAAGTTTCACATCCTCCCTTTTACTTATAATATTATCAATATGACCAGTAACAACTCTTGAAATCCCTTCCCATTTATACCATATATACTTTTTTCCATAATATCACTCATCCTTTTTTCAATTCTCCTCTGTATTATTCTCATAAAATTGTATAATCTACGTTATTTATGAGTAATGGGTGGGCGGCCATGGTGGTGCAGCAGTTAGCATTGTCACCTCACAGCAAGAGGTTCTCCGGTTTGAATCTTGGCTGGAGTGCCTTCTGTGCGGAGTCTGCATGCCCTCCCTGTGGTCGCGTTGGGTTTCCTCCGGGTGCTCCGGTTTCCTCCCACATCCCAAAGACATGCTGTAGGTGAATTGGACACTCTAAATTGGCCCTAGGTGTGAGTGTGTGCATGTGTGTGTGCCTTCTGTGGAAGGTTGGGCACCGGGCTGGCAACTCAACACCATAAAAGTCCACTGCCAAATCATGAGCGGACAGGTGATCCGCTGTGGCAACCCCTAACCAGGAAAAAGTCAAAAGAAGAAGAAGAAGAAGAATTTATGAGTAATGGGTCTCCAATTTTTTATTTAATTCTTCTCATCTTTCTTCCATACAAATGTTAATATCCTACTACACAACTTTATTGCATAACTCTTCATAAACAAACCTTTCCTTCAGTACATTTCCAAAATACTCTCCTTGCCAATCCATTCATTTCTTATACATAGTATACTCTGTACTACCTGGGCCTGATATTGAAGCAACATTTACTTTCCTAAGTACTTCATGCAATTCATTAATAGTAATTTATTTTTCAAATTCTTCCTTAACTTCTTCTGAAAATTGTTTTACTTTCAATTAGTTCTTATTTTCTTCTTTTTACTCTTAGATATATATTTCCATATGCTGTACTACAATACTCATAATTTACTCATGTTCATTTTTGCTTTTCATTTTACATTTTTTATTTTTACTCATTATACTAATATCCTCCTTTACTATTTTATCCAAATATGCAGATATCTCCTCCCTTCTTCCTTGTAAATATCTCTGCCTAAACTGTAATACCTTATTTTTTCTCAATTTCTTTCATATATTTCTTTTTCCGTATCATAATGCTCTAGTATTATTCTTTAAATCATCTAATACATTTATATACATTTCCCATACTTCACTTTGTCTTCCTTTCTTACATCATCATGCCAATGAAAAAAAAAGAACACTTTGTATACTTCTTTTTAAATTCAATCCACCATTCAGACCAGTTTTTATAGAAGTCCTTCTTGATTATATAATTTTTCCATAACTGGAATGCTTCCCACTCATCTGTTTCATCCCATAATTTCTCATTTATACTTATTTTTCCTTTATTTTAATATTTCCCCATTCTTTCATCTCCTCCAACCATATTGCTAAATAGCATGAAAAACCTGTTACAATTGTATCACTGTCCGCTACCCATAAGCCTTCTGATAATGCAAAATAATCAATTTCATATCTAAGTTCCCCTTCTATAAGTCCATTGACTTTTGTTCCAGACAGCTTATTTATCATTTCCAGTATTTTTTTTGCATCTTTCCCTTTCTTTTTACATTTTCCCCATAGTGCCATTTTTAGGTGGTGTTCCAAAGACCAAATTACCACCGCAACAGCTACAAACAAATGCAATCTGAGGGTCATGCTGCTCAACGCTAGAAGTCTAAATCTCAAACTGCACTCACTTGAAGCACTCCTTAAAATGGAGAACATCAACATTTGTGCTGTAACAGAGACCTGGTTCAAGGTAGCAGAAAGCACCCCTGCACTACCAGGCTATAACCCATTCTACACCTTTCAGCCCTAGAACTTGGACTGAAGCTCCAAAGGTGGTGGTGTTTCCATATCCATAAAGGATGCACACACCTCCAGACTAGTAGCCCAACATAACGCATCTGAGATACTTCAGGTGCAGCTAACATTGGGTAAGACAGTGATTCAGGTCATAGCCTGCTATATGTCCCCCAACCATGTCCCAAGACTCACACTCAATGTTCCTAAACACCATGGAGAATATTAGGGTCCAACCTAACACTCTCATACTGGGCAACTTTAACTACCCCTTCATTAACTGGGAAAACTACTCATGTACCAATACACTTGCCCAACGTTTCCTGGAATTCATTAATTCCAATGCCTTGGACCAGCTCATTCTTAACCCCACTAGAGGTAGCAACATCCTTGACCTGGTCATTACTAACATGGGCAACCATCGCTCTACACCAATAGTCAACTCCTCCCTGGTTAGATCCAACCACAAACTAATCACCTAGGAAATCCACCCCCCCCCCCCCAAAGGTAACCGCCATGAAAAACTTCTCTAAAGCTAACTCTGGGCTCCTAAAAACAGAGGTGGCTAACTTCAAGGCATCCGTGCAAATGGAGAATAGTTGCATGACTGCCAAATCATACACCAATGCACTGTACAAACACGTACACATATGCATGGATCTCACCATACTCAATAGAACCAAGACGCTCTCCTCCAAAAAAAAGGTAGCCAATCTGGTGGTTCCCTGCCATAAACAAACTCTACAACAGAAGGAGGAAACTGATGCGGAATAAAGTAAAGTCCCAAGACTGGAAAAACTTCCTTATCAGCCTCAACAAAAAGTTGAGATCCCTCATCAAATCCTCTAAAGCTAGCTATGAAAACAGAATTGCAGCAAATAGTAAAAACAACCACAAGATCTTCTATAGTTATGTAAAGAATCTCCATGGCAATACCCACATTTGCTCTGAGCTACTGCACAATGGTATTTTCTATACTGAACCAACAGATATTACCAATATACTGGCTGACAGATTCAGTGCTAACTTTAACCCTCTCCCCCCCTCAAAGGACCAATCACAATACCAGTAGATTACCAGACACCCAGTATTACTGCTGCACAGGTTAGAACAGCACTGTCCAAGGCCAAGAATACAGCTTCTATGGGACCTGACAATATCCCTGGTTGTGTTCTGCATGAACTACAGAGTGAACTGGCACCTCACCTGTGTTCCCTGTTCAATCACAGCCTCACCTCAGGCTTTGTCCCTACCGAATTGCACACTACGACAGTCATTCCTCTCCAAAACGGATGAGCAAATACAGACCCTGGGAACTATTGCCCCATTAGCCTGACAAGTCTGATATGCAAAGCTATGGAACACATCATCATGGACCTAATAAACAAGGATAAAGGGAATTTCCAAACTCTGGATCCCACATGGTTTGGTTTTGTGAAGGGTAGATCATGCCTGCACAACTTGGTTGACTTCTTTGAGTCAGTCACCAGATCTGTGGATGAAGGCAAGGTGGTTCATACAGCCTACCTTGATCTGGCCATGGATTTCGATACCATTCCCCACTCAGGAATTATAGAAAAACTCACTAAGCTAGACATCAACCCCATATCACTAGGTGGGTTGCAAACTGGCTCATAGACAGAACCCACAGTGTGAAAGTAGCTGACTCCAAGTCAAACTGCTGACTAGTCACGAGTGGAGTCCCACAGGGTTGGGTCTTGGGTCCTCCCCTGTTTGGTATCTACTTCTCTGAAGTCCAGGCCAACAGGAAGGGACTTTGACTGACAAAGTTCACAGATGATTGCAAGTGATGTTGACATCCTACAGAATGGCCTTACTGAGACCAACGACTGGTGTCAAAACCATGGCTTTAAGCTCAGTTCCATAAAAATGTGTCATCATCCCCTTTGGGAAAACCCAGTTCCCATGAATTACCATATCGATGGTAGTTCACTGAACACAGAAGGTGTTATAAGAGATCTGACACAGGTTGACAGCAACCTCTCTTTTGATCACCACATTGCCACTGTAGTTAGAAAGTCCTTCTATGTGGCACATCTCATTACTAAGGGTTTTGCATCCAGGAAGAAAGAGGTCGTTGTCTCCCTATACTCTTCCCTCATTAGGCCAGTCATTAAGTACAATGCCCCATTTGGCATCTACCTCGTTAGACACCTGCAACAACTGGAGTGGCCACAAAAGTACCTTACAAAGAGGATCCTAGACCTTAAACACTTGTCTTATATGGACAGACTAAAAAAACTCCAACTATTCTCTGTCTCATATCACCTACTTAGAGGAGATCTCTGCTTGACTTACAAAGCCATGTCTGAACCAGCTCTGTTAGAATGACTACACCTAAAGAAATCTCAATCCCTCAACACCACATGCTCCAGAGACCTCAACCTCATTACCACAATCAACAGAACGTACTGGAGGGACAGGTTCATAACCCAGAGACTGCCAATGCTATTGAATAGACTTCCCATACATGTCAAGCAGAGCACCTCGCTGACCCTCTTCAAGAGAAATCTTGATGAGTGGATGGGAAACAGAAAATTCACCCCGGGGATAACTCCAGTGGCTCTATTTGACAGAGGCATAAGGAACTAAGGTTGGGTGGCACAATAACAAGGTAATCCTATGGCTAGGCTTATAAAGGCCCCAGGGTCATTAGCCTAGTACACAGCTATGAACCTATGAACCTAAGTCACAGTTATAATTTTCATGTTAACCACCACATAATCTAATATTTGATGAAATTGATTCTCAATTTACTTGCTAGTTACATATGCATATAATTCTATAATGCTGTAAACATGTTTTATCCCTCTCACATCCACAACAGTTAATCTTCCATCCTTGCCAAAGTAATATCTAGTATTCTCACTGTTTTTCACAACACAGCCACTCCAGAATGTTTGCTTCTTAAGTTCCATATATTTCCACCCCAAAATTTTTCTGTTTGCAGTCTTTCTTCACTTGTCAGAAATCTTACAGCCTCTAACAGAATAACATCCATATCACATTTAGTGCACAATTCCAGTATCCCTATGCTTCTTAAAGTGTTAATAATACTGTTCACATTTACTAAAAGTACCCTCAAATTATTGTTTTTCCTTGTTTTTAAGTTTAGGAGAAATATTTTCCTGGGTTTATGTACAATAGTTCATCAGAATCAGATTTTTCACTGTTTAGAACTTAAAAAAAATAATAGTATTACTCCCTTCTTTTGACCTTTCTTCCTGCATGGACTCCCCTCAACTTTCCCTCTATATTTTTTTCTTCTTCTACAGTTTTGTATTCACCTAGTTCATCCCTTTTCCACAGTCTCTTGTCCTTCCTCTCGTATGCTTTCTTCTCTTTACCCTTCTTTTTCATCATTTACTATTTGCTTTTGATAATCCACCCAAAAATGTCCCTTTTTACACAGCCTGCATTCAGACACACATCTTGCTGTATGCCCTTTCTTCCCTCATTGCTTACATTGTATCTTGTTACAATCATTAATTAAATGAAAAAAGTACCCACAGAAGAAACATGAGTTTGGCTGGCCAGCATATCATAATGCCCCTCTATGACCAGCCACAAAAATAACAGTTGGCAAGTCTTTCACCATGTTTTTTTTCACATTTCATGACACTTTCCAACCTCCACCCTCCATTCCATAAGTTTCTCTCATCTATAACTTCCACAGTATTATCAACAGTTTCACAGAAACCCTGCATACGTTTAACATTGTCTTCTTCCAGTTCATCAGTTCTAAAATGAAAAGTATAATGTTTTAACATTTAAGTTACTACCAGAAAACAAATAATTGTTCCACAGATAAATGTCCTTCTTTTTGTTAAACAGTTCAAGAAATTTCATCAACAGTCCATAAATTTCAAATGTTAAGTCTTCAAAAGTTTCTGTCCCAATATATACTGAAGAACAATTTCTTTAACTTCAAAACCCAGAACAGTTGCAACATTGTCCCATACATAATATATGTTCATAGGTTCATAGGTTGGTACTAGGCTATCGGACCTAGGGTCTATGCAAGCCTAGCCATAACAATTCCCTGGATATTTCTTCCCACAATATTTACTTCTCCAGGCCCCTGTCTAGCAGGGCGACTGACATGATCCCCGAGGTAAATTTCCTATCTCCCATCTAATCATCAAGGTTCCTTTTGAAGATGGCCAATGAGGCGCTCTGCTTGATATGTATGGGCAGTCTATTCCAGAGTATGGGGAGTCTCTGGGTCAGGAACCTATCCCTCCAGCATGTTTTGTTCATTGTGATGACAAGGTTTAGATCCCTGGAGCATGTGACTCTGAGGGATTTGGATTTCTTTAAGTGGAGCATGTCCAACAGCTCAGGGTTTGACATGGCCTTGTATGTTAAGCAGAGATCGCCGCTGAGTAGACGATATGCCACAGAGTATAGCTGGAGTTTTTTTTAGACAGTCAGCATAGGGCATCTGCTTTAGGCCTGTGATTCTTTTAGTGAGGTATTTCTGCGGCCTTTCCAGCTGTTGCAGATGTCTTGAGAGGTACATACCAAATGGGGTGTTGTACTCTATAATGGGTCTAATGAGGGATGAGTACAATGGGACAATGACCTCCTTTTTTCTGGATAAAAAGCCCTTAGTGATGAGGTGTGCCACATAGAAGGATTTCCTGACTGTTGTGGCAATGTGGTTATCGAAGGTGAGACCACTGTCCACCTGTGTCCCTAAGTCTCTCATCACACTTTCGATGTTTAGTGTCCTGCCAACTATGTGGTAATTCATGAGTACATGTTTTTTTCCAAAGGGGATAACTATGCATGTCTATTACACTGTCATTTTTGTTCTTATTCCCACAGCTGGTCTTCTCTTCTTTTAAAAAGTTATAGTTATAATTTGCTGCTCTCCTTTTTTGCCTGCTGTCACTGCTGCATATATTTTAGCTACTGCATTATCTGCAGACACAAACCAGACACCTTCTCAGTTTGTTGCTGCTTTGCTCTATTTTTCTGTCACTGCTGCATAAGTTTTAACTAAAGCATCCTCTGCTGCCACATCACCTGGTTCCTTTTACACATTAACATCCTCAGCACTTCCAAAAATGTTATCTACTATCTCACCACAGGAAACAGCAGAACTGTCATCTGGGTCATCCTACTTGATTACTTTTAACACAATATCATCTGCAAGTCCTCCTGGTGCCAGTTCTCTTATCTGCACCTCTTCAATGGACTCTCTTACTTCCTTCTCCATGGAGACAACTAAATGTTGCTCATTTGTAGCATCTACCACATAGGAATCTTCGTTTGCATTCTGAAGCTCCATATCGGAAAAAAACATTTTTCTCCAAATTCTCACTTTCCACCTCCAAATTCTCTATAGCTTTTCTTTTGTCCCCATGTTGCTGCTTCCCTTAGGCCTCTTCCTTGATGCTGCAGGAGCCCTCCAGCACCATCTAGCAGCCCCAAAGAGTCGGGGAAGATCCCTGAAGCCCTGGGCAAATTTCTTGTAGCCATTATGAATACCACCTCAGGTCTCCCCTGAAATGAGACCACCAGCCTAGTGGGAGAATAAATAAAAAAAGGCGAGGGCTTAAGGTAATAACAAGACACAGCTATAATTTACATTTTTGGTACATTTACGCACTTGGAGCAAAGCTCAAAATAATTCGGACTTTAAAAAGCAGATAGTGCAACCATCAAACCTTTCCTTGCAGGATTAAGGACCCATTATAGTCAGTGTTGCATTCAGTTATGCCCTCAAGCCTGACTTGGTTCTGAGCCTCTCTCAGAGCTAGCATGAAAGGAGCTGTTAGATGACTATTCCTTTAACATTCCTAAAAGTTATAGTCTGCTATGTAAGTATTATGTAATGCAAACAAAAGAAAAACATAGTAAGTATAATCTCTTTAGCACTGACACATTTATATCACTTGTTTTGTATAAAAATCAGCAAGTTAATGGGCTCCTTATGCTGTTTTACCTATGTCACTTAGCTTGTTATGCTTTACTGCACAAGAAGAACAATATAACAACACTGTAAATGAAGCATGCATATACAAAACCAAACATTAGCATGAGAGGAAGTAGAAATTACAACAGAAAGAGCACTATTTAAAAAGTAAGCACCTCTACTTCAGATTTTAAAATTGAAAAAGCAAGCAAACAATGTTTGAAAATAAAATAATTAGAATGAAAAAGGAAACATATGTTAAATGGAAGCATCTCTACTTCATAGTTTTAAATAAACTAAAACAGGTAAATAAATTGTGCTTATAAATGACATAATTAAAATGAACAAGGGAACAGTGATGTTAAATGGAAACAACTTCCACAACATAAAAAAAAAATTTGTATTTTCTTTCTTCATTACATGCCATGCTAAAAAAAAAAAAAATAGGACAACCCATGTAGTATAATGAGTAATGGGGTACCAATGTAGTATAATGAGTAATAGGATAGCACAGTGGCACAGTGAGTGGAATTGTCTCCTCACAGAAAGGGATTCTCCAGTCTGATTGCTGGCTGAGGTGCCGTCTGTTCACTGTCTTCCTTATGTTCACATGAGTTTTCTCTAGGTACTCTGGTTTCCACTCACATCCCATAGATGTGGTAGGCTTCTATTCCATACTCACCTAGTAAACTGCATGGATGGTGATAGCTGTTCACAGAGTCACTACAGGAATTAAATGTGCCTCATAAGCATGCATGGATAAGGAATAATACATGGTGCAAATATTCCTGCATATCTCTTAGAATACAGTTTTTTAATAAACACTCATACTAGCTGTTAGCCTCTATAAGTATTCAGTGTCATAATATGGAGAAATGACTATCATAATAATGGTAGTTGTGGGCTTCATGAATGCCTGGCTCATCGATGCAGAACAGAGTGACCTAGTTTGTCAAAGTGTGGTGTTTCCAAAACTGCTGTATTTAGGGAAATTATACTTTCTCTGATGGATGGCAATCACAGAACTGGTTGTAATAACTGACAAAATGAAAAAATACTTCTATACTATGTTCGGTAAAGTTGCACTGGTTGATGAACCACAGTGGATTCCTTAACAAGACATAATATAATATCATATAACATATAGCCATCCAGAAAATTCTAAATGGATTATCCCTACTATCTCTTACAGTTAGGGTAAAAAGACCAAAGTGAATGTACATCATACCATTTCAGAAAAACAAAAACTTGTGTTATCTGCTGATAACTTTCACTTTTTAACTTGTGTTATCTGCTGATAACTTTCACTTTTTTAAAAAAGCAATATTTATAAAATATAATTAATATTTATATATTATATATAGTATAATTGCATATAACTAATAAATAAATATAGTAAAGAAGGCATTTCAAGTACAAATTGTAACTATAAACGTTTTCCATTTAACCATAATGGGCATTCCATTATGTAATCATTTGATAAGGGGCACTCCTACTATTACCAGTGTATTTCATTTTGTGTTGTGTAAAATTTGTTGACTTCTGTGTCCCTGTAACTATATTTAGGTTTGGATAAAAGTGCTGCAACATAATGAAATTAATTCAGCGGAGGTGCACAGGCTCTAATTTAACTTCATACAGTTTCTCTCTATTAGCATTTTAGTATAAATGCAAAACATGTAACAGACCATAACATATATTTTTTTTCTGTTACCACCTTGTTATGTCAGCACATGCAATTTGCAGCTGATGTTTAATTCTGCTTGGACATTGATTCATGGCTTTTATTTCAAGGTTCCGATAATTGGAGACCCCCCTGCCTAATGACTACAAGTAGACCTCTTATTACCAAACACATACCCTATTTTTGGAACAGGCTTCCCTTCCAAGTTGAAGAAAGTGACACCCTACCATCCTTCAAGTTAAACCTGGATGATTGATACCCATAACTTGCTTTCCCCCTTCTGGGGGGGTTACAGCATGGGGGGGGTATTGGCTAGAAGTAAATGGTCTTTTAACTCAATTGCCTTATATATCTTTTGATTCTATGATCCTAAACACTCTTTTCAGTGAGTGATTCCTTCAATTCACTTCTTCCTGCTTTGCAACACGTTAAAGCTGCAGTATTTTACTATGTAACTCCCTTCCTTCCACCAAGTTATTTTCTTGCAGGCTGTTCTACTGTTGGTGGGTATTAAGTATATTTTGATATATATATATATATATATATATATATATATATATATATATATATATATATATATTTATATATATATTTATATATAAATATATATATATATATATATATATATATATATATATATATATATATATATATATACTGTGTGTGTGTGTGTGTATATATACATATAAATATTTATATATCTATATATATATATATAAAAAATATATTTACTATTAAAATGTGGAAACTGCATCAGTCGACTGGCATATGGTTGACTTTCAGTTTCCAAGTGGGCAGAATGTCGAACCCAAATCGGTCGACTACACTACACTGAACAGGTAGTGTCTGTTGAGCATTTGAATTCGACATTGTGCAGGGGGATCGTGGTTTAGTGAGGAACAGGGAATTAGCCTATTTCCTCACTGAAGTGCAATCTTGGAGTTGGTATATTTAATGTGCAGGGGGTGTGGGGGGCGTAGTAGAATTAACTTACCATTGAGTGTAAAGTCTAATGATACATTAATGTTCATAGCAGGAGTTATGTGACGTCACCTCCTGCAACGTTGAATACATCGAACTATGGTTGTTGATGTAGATCCAGGGACCACAAAAATTGAGTAAGGTACCACACAGGCTAATAACAAACCACCAAGAAATTTAATGAACAAGAACAGCAGTCAAGCGCTTTTGTCTTACATCAAGACTTCATCAGAACTGCTACCATCACATAAACCACACACTATAAAGGAAAATCCTGTAGTCATTTGATTGAAACCGACCAATACAAATAATCTAACTTAAAATTTTAAATTTGAAAAAGCAGAAAAAATGACTTGTTTAAAACAATAAATAAAAATTATTATGTATGAACAAAAAACAGTTACTTAACCAACTAGTGAATCAGTGTGTAAAAACAACATTATCATAGGTTCATAGGTTCATACTAGGCTATCTGCCCTAGGGTATTTATAAGCCTAGCCAGAGTGTGTTTGGCTTTCGCCACCCATTTTAAATTAATTTTGCTATGCCCTTTTTCGAGGTTAGTATACTGTGCCTCTGTCTAACAGTGACACAGAAGTGATACCTGGGGTAAACCTATGATCTCCCATCCACTCATCAAGATTCCTCTTGAAGAGAGTCAATGAGGGACTCTGCCTAACCTGGACTGGGATTTTATTCCAGAGTGAAGGGAGCCTCTGGGTTATGAATCTGTCCCTCCAGCATGTCCTATTTATTTCAGTGATGAGGTTCAAGTCTCTCGAGCGCATAGCTCGATGGGATTTGGATTTTCTGAGGTGCAGCATGTTCATTAATTCCGGGTTGGACATGGCTTTATACGTCAGGCACAGATCGCCTCTGAGCAGGCGGTATGCCACTGAGTAGAGCTGGAGTTTCTTTAACCAGGCAGCATATGGCATCTGTTTGTGCCCTTTGATCCTCTTGGTGAGGTACTTTTGGGGTCTTTCCAGTTGCTGCAGGTGTCTGGTAAGGTACATCCCAAAATGGGCATTGAACTCAATTATGGGTCTGATGAGGGATGAGTAAAGAGGCACAATGACCTCCCCTGATCTAGATGTGAATCCCTTCATGATTAGGTGGGCTGTATAAAATGTTTTTCTAACCACTTTGGCCACATGGTTGTCAAATGAGAGATTGCTATCAATTTGGGACCCCAGGTCCCTAATTACTTCTTCTGTACTTAATGGATTACCACCTATGTGGTAATTTGTGGGCACTTTGTTTTTGCCAAAGGGGATGGCTATACACTTTTTGGCGTTTAGCTTGAGGCCATGGCTCTGTCACCAGTTGTCTGTTTCTATGAGGCCCTTTTGGAAGATGCTTGTGTCAGCTGGAGAGTCTATTATGGCGCCCAGTTTGCAGTCATCTGCGAATTTGGTCAGCCACAGTCCTTCCGTGTTGGCCTGTACCTCCAAGAAATATATACCGAACAAGAGAGGTCCCAGGACTGAGCCTTGTGGGACGCCACTTGTAACTGGTTTGGAGTCTGACATGGCTCGAGCAATTCTAACCATGTGGGTTCTGTCCTTGAGCCAGTTTGCAACCCATCTAGTGACATAGGGGTTTATATTTAAGCTGGTGAGCTTATCTATAATGCCCAAGTGGGGTATTGTATCGAAGGCTTTTGCTAGGTCCAGGTAGGCTGTGTGGACCACCTTCCCCTCGTCAATGGCCTTGGTGACTGTTTCAAAGAAATCGACCAGGTTTAAGAGGCAGGATCTACCCTTAACAAAGCCGAACTGGGTAGGATCCAGTGTCTGTAGGTCCCCAATATCTTTATTTATGAGGTCCATGATGATCCTTTCCATAGCTTTGCAGACCAAGCTAGTCAGGCTTATGGGGCGATAGTTTCCAGGATCCGTTGAGGCACCACCTTTGTGGAGAGGGACCACTGTTGCTGTACGCCACTCTTTGGGTACATATCCTGTAGTAAGGCTGAGATTGAACAGTAGTTTTAGGTTTGGGTTTAGCTCTTCTTGGAGTTCATGTAGTATGCAGCCCAGGACACCGTCTGGTCCCATTGATGCTGTTTTTTGCATTGGAGAGGGTGGTTCTTAGCTGAGCATCTGAGATGTCAGGGGGGCAGCACTCTGCTGGGATAGATATTTGCCCTTTTGGTGGGGGGGGACGTTTGCGCTGAACCTGTCAGCTAGGATGTTGGCAATGTCTGTGGGTTTGGTGTATTTTTTGTCATTTTGGACTAATTCTGAGCATACCTGGGAATTCCCACCCAGGTTCCTAACATAGCTAAAGAAAGCCTTGTGATTATCCTTAGTGTCCTGTGCAATTTTTCTCTCAAAGATGGCCTTAGACGATTTTATGAGTGCCCGTAGTTTTTTGCTAATACTAATCAGAGATGCCTTCCCTTTTTGGGATTTTGCTCTATCATGTAGTAGCTTCCTCCTTCTATTGTATAGTTTGTTTATGGCTGGGGTCCACCAGACAGGACGTCTGCCTTTGGAGGATTGGGTCTTGGTTTTATTTGGGATTGCATGATCCATGCATTCCTGAAGGTGTTCACAGAATGCGTTTATAAAGGATTCTGCGGTCTGGGACGTATTTTCCACAGGCCCAGGGGCTTTGAAGGATTCCACCTCGGTTTTGAGGAGTATGAAATTTGCTTTAGAGAAGTTTTTCACTGTGGTTTTCTGGGCAGGGGGTGTGGTCGGGATGTGAATATCCAGTGAGATTAGTTTATGGTCTGATCTTACCAGTGAGGGATATACTTCTGGTCTGGAGCCTAGAGTCCCCATGTTGGTGATGATCAGGTCCAGTATGTTTTCCCCTCTTGTGGAAGTGGTAACAAGTTGTTTCATAGCATTTGAGTTTATAAATTCTAGGAACCTTTGGGCTAGGGTGTTGGAGCTAGAGTAATGCTCCCAGTCTATGTTTGGGTAGTTGAAGTCGCCCAATATAATGGCGTTTGGAGAGACCTTCATATTTTCCAGTGTTCTCAGGAAGGCCGAGTGGGGTTCCTGGGTTTGGGAGGGTGGTCTGTAGCAGGCTATAAACTGGAAGGCAGTTTTACGCACTGTTAGTTGCACATGGATAGTCTCTGATGCTTCGTGCTGTGCCACCAACCTGGAGGTGTGGGTATCTTTGACGAATATTGATACTCCCCCTCCTTTTGTGGTACGGTCCAAGTTTTGGGGCCGAAAAGCATGGTATGAGGTATAAACTGGTAGTGCTGGGGTGCTCTTGGGAACCTTGAACCAGGTTTCTGTTACTGCACAGATATCGATGTTCTCCATGCTAAGGAGAGTTTTGAGTGCATGCATCTTGAGGTTTAGACTTCTGGCATTGAGTAGCATTACTCTTAGTTTCTTATCCCTTGTAATACCTATGGAGGTGGGTTTGTCTTTTGAGCCTTGCCTAAAAAAGGCACTATGGGGGTAGCAAGAGCCTTTGCCAATATCTGAAAGCCCAGGGGTGACAGGTGCAAGCCGTCCCTAGCGAAGCATCGTGGCTTGTCGAGCATGTCATCCCAGGCTGACAGGCATTGGATCCCCTTTGAATGACACCATTACTTAAGCCAATTGTTGAAATTGATCATCTTGTCTTCATATTGTGGCATCATTCTTGGTGAGGGTAAGATGCTACTCAAGGTCAGGGTCATACCAGCCTGGGCTACATGCTCAGAGAGCTCCTCTATGTCTCTTTTCATGTAGTCCAGGGAGGTACGTCTCAGGTCATTCACACCAGCATGGACAATGACTGAGTCATATTTGTACTTGCCTTGGAGTGACCTGAGTGCTTGTGTTATGTGGTGGATCCTAGCGCCCAACAGGCAGCTCACCGTGACCTTCTCCTTGTTCAGCCTGGTGAGCAGGACGTCAGTGTGCCTGATGATAGAGTCACCTATTACAAGTGTATCAGGTGTGTTGTTTAGCCTTAAGGGCTGTGACTGTTCAGCACACTGGCTTTGTGAGCTATGTGTTGCACGTGTTTTGTTTTGGGGTAGCGGTTGCTTGGGTGTCTGCTTTGAAGGTCTCTGCTGCCTAGGCAGATTTTTATTTACAGCCTCCGAGTATGTTTTTGTGTGTTTATGTGTTTGGTTTGCTGTCATGGTAGGTCTATGTGAGACTGGAATTGTAGTGAGTGTGGTTTCCTTCTCCTCCTGACTGGTTATGCCAGTACTGAGTTGAGAGAGCTTAGCCTCCAGCTTGGCTATATGGTTGCATCTCTCACATGTGTTGGAATTTGTTGGGAGGAGGAGAGGGTTGTCTGTATACATGAGGCAGTTGTAACATTGCCTCAAGATTCCCAGATTCATCAGCTGGACCGGAGAGGAGATTGACAACTGACCTTTGGACATGCTAGAATAGTATTGGGAATTCCTTTATAATTGAAAAAAAGGGCCAATGGGGAACAAGGTACTCAAGGGGAGTTTGTGAGGGTATAGTGCTTTTAATTTTTTAGTGCTGACTTATATAATTGTTTTAGTGAGCAAGTGCCAGGTAACTTAAATGCAATGTGTTACAGGTAACTTAAATGCAAAAACAACAAACAGTAACTTTCTTTCAAGTGAAACAAGGAAATAAGTACAGTAAGCAATGCAGATATCACTAGGGATCCACAGAAGTGCTGAAAAGCCACGTTTTAGGTGGAATTAGCGTTTCAGGGAAACAACATGCAAACAAACAACAAGCATACAAACAAAGCTAGATTCAGCAGGCCTGGATCTAGTCTATGCTACAGCAAACAAGGTGTATCAATTTCAGTAAGAAACAGTTCAAACATGCAGGCACTATAAGCCTTTAACCAGAAATTCCCAGCTCAGAAGGGCAGAGTCCAGCCTCTCCTCCCACAAGAGTGCAGACCACGAACCTTCTTAATGTAAAATAACTGGCCTGAAGCCCAAGTGCTTAAACCAGAACTAATACACTTTTAGAATAACAGACACTGAGCCCTCAATCAGCAGTTCCCAACTTAGAAGGATGTAAGCTACCTGTCCTGCCACCACAGTGCAGGCCACAAACCTTCCTAATGTAAAACAACTGGTCTGAAGCCCAAGTGCTTAATCCAAAAGACTTAGAATGATAGCTACACTTTAATCAAGTTACTACCAAGCAGTAATAAATACAATTGAATACTTTAAAGAATGCCTGGATTAGTGCTCAAGTTATACAAACAAAGCTAGATTCAGCAGGCCTGGATCTAGTCTATGCTACAGCAAACAAAGTTTACCAATTTCAGTAAGAAGCAGTTCAAATATGCAGGCACTATAAGCCTTTAACCAGAAATTCCCAGCTCAGAAGGGCAGAGTCCAGCCTCTCCTCCCACAAGAGTGCAGACCACGAACCCTCTTAATGTAAAATAACTGGCCTGAAGCCCAAGTGCTTAAACCAGAATTAATACACTTTTAGAATAACAGACACTGAGCCCTCAATCAGCAGTTCCCAACTTAGAAGGATGTAAGCTACCTGTTCTGCCACTACAATGCAGACCACAAACCTTCTTAATGTAAAACAACTGGTCTGAAGCCCAAGTGCTTAAACTAAAAGGCTTAGAATGAGTTACACCAAGCAGTAATAAATGCAATTGAGTACTTTTAAGATGGCGCAAAAGCAAAATAAAGTAGGAAGAAACACAAATACAGTAAAAGCAGATACATTTTTTTTTTAAATGGAAAGAGAGAAAGGAGAGAGAGAAAGTAGTAGCAGAAACTAAGCTGACTGGCCTTCTCAAATGTTCTCCCTGTACTGGGTAGAATGAGGTAATGACACTAGTCTGGGAGGAGGGTCCCAGTTCAAATTTACACTAGGGGCGGGCAACTGCAAAGCCACCAACTATAAAAACGATATACCAACAGGGAGGGAGGGTGGGAAACAAACTGCAGAAATGTTTCTCACAGCTGAAAAGCAGCAGTGAGCCTTTAAATGAAAGTTTTAAACAGCTAAAGGAGCCTCTAGAAAAAAGAGTTTAACTGCAACAACTTATCAGAAACAAACAACCCAACAGATGCTTAATAAAAGTGGACAATTTCTAGTTAATACCTCACACACAGTGAAACTAGCTAGAAAAATACGCAGTACACAAAGTGTATAAATAACAAAGAAATAAAGAACAAAATAAACAAAAAACAGGATACTTAATGTTATATATTATAGCTCTGAGTTTTCTCAGTGTCCTTCCTTTGATCAGCTCAGTGTGAAATGGCAGAACACTCACAACTGAACTTCTTAGGTAACAGAAACTTGAAACCTGAGACAGCTTTTAAGAAAGAAATCTCAAAAGAACCAACGAGGTGCTTAGTCTAAGCTGTAGTCCAGGTGACCTCATGATAAACTCCATGTGTCACCCCCTCCAAACTTTTCAATTTTAGGATTGGGGTGATGGAACAACAGCCATTAAGCCCTGGGTGGGTGAGGGCATCACACATCAAAATCCAGATCAATTCCTTTCTGTTGAGGTGCTCTTCTGTACTAAAACCCCTTGGATTCCATTCCATATAGTCCATCACCACAGACCTGAAGTGGTGATCAGGAAAAGCTGAAATATGGCTTTACAAAGCATTGGTGTTCTTCCCTTTCTTGATGTCATTCAAATATTCATAAATTCTCTTTTTCAGCTTATGGCTTGTCTTTCCAATGTAGAATGCCCTACAACATTGGTAAAGAGCTCCATACACCACCTCTTGGATAAACAATTGAAATGTCTTTTTATAGGTTCATAGGTTAGTACTAGGCTAACTGTCCTAGTGAGCCATTGTAAGCCTAGCCAATTATCCCTTGTGAGACTCAAACCCTGCACCTTGTGTTTGTAAGGCAAACACCTTAACCATTAGGCCCCAAAATTTCTTATTCCTGATAAAGAATAAATCGCATATTAGAATATGCTGACAATAATTACACTGGTTACATTTGTGCATGCCTTTGGGCCTACTCATACAACTCTCATCATGTTTCATTTCAAGAAGGTTCTTAAAGGACTTACCCTTTCTAAACATAATCTTTGGCTTATCCCCAAACAAATCTTTGCCTTCATTAATACTCATCACAATTGACCAAAAATTATGCACTGTGTCCACCATGTCATAGATATTAGAAAAAGTGACTATATGTGAACGTTTTTAAAGGAGGCAATTGATGACTGTATTTCTTTGGACAAGCTATTGTCAATCAATGGGCCATCAGTTGGACCATCAGAATAGGTAATCATGGTTTGTAAAATCCATTCCTCCTCTTACCCTGAACTTCTTTTTTAATACTGTCTAATAACTCATGCTGGTAGCTTCTTTTACCAAACATACCAACCAATTTGTCTATTTCAGCAATGAAAGTGGCATCGTCAGAAATCATATGGGCCAGTCTGACCAACTGTCCCTTGACCACAGTCTTTTTGTGGAATTGTGGATGCCAACTATCAAAATGAAGATAAGAGTTAGAAAATGTTTTTTTTTTTTTTGCGAAAAATATTGGAACAAAAACAATTTCTAGAGTAATCTTTGGTGACCATTACATCCAAATAGGTCATCGAATCATGATCAAGTGTATGGGTGAATTTTAGGAAGAATGTACTACTGTTAATATAGTCAAGAAATTCATTTATTTTAGTGGCAGAACTGGTCCAGACGATAAACATATAGTCCAGGAACCGAATGTAGAATGTCCAACATTTAGCAAAGGGACTGTTGAGCACAAAATACTTCTCCCAATATGCCATAACCAAGGTGGCAAAACTTGAGGCACAAGAAGCCTCCATAGCTCCCTATTGTTGATTAAAACATTGAATGTTATTATCTTTTCTGCAGCACAAGAGCAACAGACAGACTTGGCTACTCCTGCATTCAGGTTGTCACATTCCACAGGCAATGCATCAACAATAGCAGGCTTTGTACTGGTTACATTTTATAGGTATTACAGTGTTACCATTACTAGAACAAAATCTGAAACAGAGTATGTCTACAGTTGATACTTTCTGTTTATTACAGGAATTTGATACATGTTTTATCATAGGTTGAGACTGCTCAGTTTTGAACATATTTTCATTGCTTTACAATGTGTTACCAGTACAACAAAATCTTCATTATCCTTGGGGTTTCTTTGAAACACCCACTTTCATAAAGTATCAGGCAAAGTCATTTTAAATTTATACATTTCTATCATTTTACTTTTAGTAAGATGACACTCTAGGTCTAACCAGGAGTTAAGTAAATGATTTAAGTTGCACAACTGAGATCTTACTTTTTTGTTATTAGAAAATGTATCACTATGAAATATTTGAAGTTGCGTCTGAGAGATAATACTGGGTTGGACTAATAATGACTTTTTAATTTTTTCATAGTTTTAGTATTCAATCTCTTTCATGTCCTTGAATACTTTTAAGTGCTCCCCAGAAAGCTGAGTTGAGAGAATCTGAGCCCAGGCAGTCACATAGGTCCCATCCTTCCTGGTGGGCTTACTTAAAAAAAAAAAAAAAAAAAAAAACACCAGGCATACCTTGAGGTCTTCCACCCTTGTCAATTTTTAAAATGGTGGAACTGTCTGTGTTACTGACATAGCTCTGAAAATGGACGCTATACCCTCAATGGCAATGGCTGTGGTTTCCAAGCATTGGTCATATGTGGTCATATTGTCAATTAAGCATGTACAAGATAGGCACACACCACTCAATAACAACACAGTGCATGTTATAAGACTGGTCAATCACTACCAGCACTGGAATGTTTTCTTATCAGCTGAGGTAAGTTGGTATTTTGTACAGACAGCAAACGTACAATCAGGATTTTTTGACATAACTGTGGCAAAAAATGTGTGCTGCATTCACCAGTGTGATATATAAATACGCCAAAGTCCAGGATTTCATAAAATAAAAAAAAATTTTTTGTAAAATAAAACAGATGCCAGTGGTGCAGATTCTTTTCAAATAAGCAAGTCCTCCAAAGAAAAGTAACCCCCTAGTTCTTACATTTTAGAAACAACATGCAGTTCCTCATACTAGTACCTGTTCTCCTACTTGCTCATCCATTACCCTCACAACTCCAATAAAAGCCAAATATTGTGTCCTCCAGGTAAATTACTTGTGAACCTCATTTCCCAACCACACCCTATCTATATCAACACTCATATATCCTACTATTCAAGTACACTTATCCAAAGCAATAGCCATTTACTCTCAAGTTTGGTATTAAACATAAAATCAAGCAAAAATGCCACTACCCATACCATCATACTTCTATAACCATAAAACTTAGCACTGACACCCACCCTCAGCCAGGCCCGACTCAGCATATTCAGGTACCTAACACTATATCCTCATAAGCATTTTTACTGCTCCTACCTCAACAACAGTCCTGCCCTGGCTTTAGATATACCATACCAACTTATGAAGTATTTATAACAAGCTCTCTGAAGTGCATATATGGATAGCACTACAGACTGCAGACAACTTAGTCATCTCAGAAACATGGCTCTACCAGGAAACAAAAAGTGAAGAAATTGCCTTACCAGGGTATAACAATATTAGGTTATACAGAGCCAAGAAAAGCTGTCAGCATCGCTATTGTCTTACAAAAACACACTGGATGTCTTCCTTTCCTGCGACATCCTGCCAACTTTGTCTAACTCAGAAATCCTGTTAGTCATGCTGAAACTAAAAACTCATAAGACAGTTATAATCATAGGTTTGTATATATACCTCCCAGGTAACAATGCTAAAACACAGAAAGATATTATCTGCTGGACCTCCTGAAAAATCCCTCATGAAACCATAACATTGGGTGATGGCAATGCACATACATACAACCTGCTAATATACCTAAACAGTTATTCCATAATACATGCCCAGGCTCTTCTTCAAAATATCTAAACTAGTGCTTGCTTTAATGTAATGTGGTAGCCTGTTCCATGCATCATAGTCTGGCAAACCATATGATCTGAAAATCCAACTAATAATATGCATCTGTACAAGTTCGCACAATTTATAACCAAACTAACTAGATATAACAAAGTCACAACCAATCAACCCACGACTGGATCCTAGCAACCTCTCCAAATAAAATATCATCCCATCTCAGTCAGGTAGCCTAAGTGATCACTTACCCATCTATAGCATAATGTACCAGTGCAACAGCCCCAAACACATCATTACAGCCTGATAAAATGTATTTCTTTTCATGAAGACTCTTTTATTAATACATTACATATCTGAGTTCAAGAAAATCTTCCCTGGTATTTTAAACACACCAGCCCCCCTCAAAATAAAAAGTGTTAAAGCCAATCCTGTCCCATGGCTGTCCATAACAACTAAACAACTCACAAAACAAAGAAATAAAGCATGGAAGGTCTGAACAAAAATTAAAACAGTTCTTAATCACTAGCTTGTAGACAACTAAGAAACCTAACAAAATAACTTATCACCAATGATTAGAAAAACTATTACTCAACCAATCAAAACATATACACTAATAATCCAAAACTGTTCTGGCCTTATTCAATAAACGTTTAACTCCAGGGCTAGCTATACAACCAACACCAAACACACACAAACAAATGATATCAGAGATAATCAGTTCAATGCCCACTTTAAACAGATAGTGCAGCCATTAACCAACCAGATAACGGATCGAGCTCTTGATAACCTCCATCAAAGCTTTTCCTTCCAACCAGTACCCACAGATACCATCAAAAACATCTAAAAAATTAAAGCCTACTACAACTGCCACTGACAATCTACCTGGAGAATATCTTAAAATAGCAGCTGAGGCTATTGGATATCCATTTTCAATAAATGGCAAAAACTGCCTCAAGAATTCAGCAAAACATTCAAAACAGGATATAATCAGCCACACTTTATTAAAGGTTAAGCGCGTTCATCCACATCAGTATACTTAAACTTCATCAGAACCTTCATGTAACAGCATAAGGCTATTTAAAACTTCTAGTCATGTATGTCATAAAAAATTAATTAAAATTCTTAAAGCCCTGCACATATTTAAATATTTGTCTTATGTAAGATTATTAATAATTCAATTATAAGCCTTTCTATTAATAAAACCTAATTAAAGTACTCCAAATAATCAATATACAATCTAACCAAAATGTAAAAATAGCATGAAGGTCAAGTGCACTAGTAACAGAAACATTTTCATTTAAAATGGGTGGATTACTGCGTTGAGCTTCAGTTACCATAACAATCCTCTAAGCTTGATCACTATTTCCCATGGTCCACCCCTAGGATTTTGGTCCATCTACTCCAAAACTACAACCTTTTGTAGCTAGCACACTCATTTGTGTGTTTAAACAGGGCATTTCTCAAATTTCTTCTCTTAATATCATAATACTGCTCACAGATATGTCTACTTAAAAGATCTTTTTGTTTTGCCCATATAAACCTCATTACAATGGCTGCAAACAGCAATTTAGACAATACCCATAGTAACACAACTGCATCTGTCAGCCAGTCTAACCTGCCCACGTTGAACTTTTAAATCAATAAATTCTTCCACCAATATAAATCGACATTTGTCACAATGCCTTCATTTTATAATGCCCCTAATAGAAACTGACCTTCTACACCTGTTAATCTAATTTTCTAGAATACCTTTTAAGTTCTAACCTCTCTTAAGAATAAAACCCTGTTATTTACCTACCATCTTTAAAATCTTACTATCAGAGTCAAAAATAGACCAATATTTAGAAATAATATACATAACTTCCTTATTTAGGGGTGATATTTGAGGACTAGACTCCTATTAAAACCTGCTATTGTTAGGGTACAACCCATCTGATTGGTTCCCTGTCCTAAAATGGGATTCATTTAGTATATCTAGAAACTTCTATTTCTAAGCTAATTTCCTTAATCAAATGTGCATGTATACTCTATCCAAGAACATCTTCTCCAGCATGGAGCATTCTTCTGAAAACATTGCATCATCAGTGGTCATTCTTGAGATCCTGACAGATTGCCTTTTCACTTTTTTTGAGGCAGGGGGTGGTTGCTCTCAAAGTGCAAATGTGTGTTTCAGAAGTTGGGTTTTCTGTAGATATTAGATTCAAAACTGCCATCCTTCTTATAGAAAGTTGCATTTGGAAATAGTGTGAGCATATCTTAAAAATGATGTTGTAGATGCAATATAACATATAAACTCATCTAACTTATCTAAAGTATCTTTCCATAACATAGGATCATAGGATCATAGGAAGTTACTAGGCTAATAGCCCTAGGGCCCTTACAAGTCTAGCCAAGTTCTACCCTTATTTTCATGATAAGCACCTAATGCCCATGTCCAAGAGGGACACAGGTGGAACCCCGGGGTGAATTTATGGTTACCCATCTAATCATCCAGATTGCGTTTGAAGGGGGCCAGTGAGGTGCTATGTTTGATATGAAGTGGAAGTCTGTTCCAAATGTGTGGTAACCACTGGGAGACAAATCTCTCTCTCAAGCAGGTTCTATTAATGTCACATACCAGGTTAAGCTCTTTAGACCGAGTAGCCCGTGTACTATTTGACTTGTGGATATGCAGCATTTCCAGTAAGGCAGGATCAGAGATTGACTTACATACAAGGCAGAGATCACCTCTGAGTAGTCTGTATGAAACAGAATAAAGTGACAGTGATTTCAAATGATCCACATAGGGCAGATGCTGAAGACCTTGAATTTTCCTTGTGAGGAACTTTTGTTGTTTCTCCAATTGTTGCAGGTGCATGGAAAGGTGCATACCAAAAGGGGTGTTGTACTCAAATATTGTCCTGATCAGGGAGGTTATAACTTCTTTTTTTTCTGGAGGCAATGCCCTTACTTATGAGATGAACAGTATAGAATGCCCTTCTTACCACTGTGGAGACATGGAGATCAAAGATAAGATTGCTGTCAACCTGTGTGCCCAGGTCTCTCAGCATTGAGTGCGTACTTAGGGTGTTGCTATTGATGTGGCAGGAGCATTGCTCTTACCGACAGGGATGATAATACATTGTTTTGCATTGAGTTTAAGGCCATGACTTTGGCAGCAATCATTTGTTTGTGTAAGACCCTCTTGTAGGATGTTGATATCATTTGGAGATTCTATGACCACTCCCAGTTTGCAGTCATCAGCAAATTTTTTCAGCCACAGACCTTTAGTTTTTGCTTGTACTTTGGATAAATAGATTCCAAACAGTAGAGATCTCAGGACTGATCCCTGTGGAACACCACTGGTTACAGGTCTGCTCTTGGAGGTGTATTTCCATATTTTGACTATATGGGTTCTATCAGTGAGCCAGGTAGAAACCCATCTAATGATATAAGGATTGATACTTAGGTGAGTGAGTTTGCCAATGATGCTTAAGTGGGGTATAGTGTCAAAAGCCTTGTCTAAGTCTAGGTAGGTTGTATGCACAGATGTCCCTCATCCAGGGCCTTGGTGACTGTCTCAAAAAAGTCCAGCAAGTTTAACAGGCATGATCTCCCTTTGACAAATCCAAACTGAGTAGGGTCAAGTGTTTGGAGATTACCTATATCTTTGTTGATGAGGTCCATGATGGTTTGCTCCATGGCCTTGCAGATAAGGCTAGTCAGGCTAAAGGAGTCCATAGTTCCCAGGGTAAGTGAAAGCACCATCTTTGTGCAAGGGAATAATGGTGTCTGCTTTCCATTCAGCTGAGACAAAGCCAGTGCTTAGACTATGATTGAAAAGAGTATCCAATTGTGTTGATAATTCTTGTTGGAGCCCATGTAGGATGCAGCCTGGGATGTTATCAGGTCCCATGGATGCTGTGCTTTTGGCCATAGAGAGAGCATTTATGACCTGCTCTTTAGAGATACAAGGTAGGGGACAGGTGGTAGGGATGTCATGGTGTACATGTGGCGGGGACAGGGGAGTGAAGTTTTTACAGAACCTGTTGGCCAACAGGTTAGCTATATCCACAGGCTCAGTATGCATGATATCATTACCTACCAGTTCGGCACAAATCTGGGCACTTACTTTTATGTTACAGATGTAACTAAAGAATGCCTTATGGTTGCCCTTAGTTGAGGATGCTAATTTAGATTCATAGTTTGCTTTGGAGGACTTCACAAGAAGTCTTATTTGCTTGTTTAATCTGAGGAGGGTGTGTTTCCAGTTTAGGGCTCACCCCATCTTACTCTTAGACAGCAATTTCTTCCTCTTATTGCAAAGAATGTTAATGGCAATTGTCCACCAGGCAGGTTTGCTCTTCCTCGAGGAGCTTGTTTTGGTCCTATCAGGTATGGCTGAGTCAATGCAGTTATACAGATGTTTGTATAAAGCACATACAAATATCATCCAGGTTTATTGTCAAGGACTAATTCCATTAAATTCACCAGGATGTTCATACCTTCAGCTGATAAGGAGCTACATGCAAGCAATGCTTCTGAAAAATTCTCCATGACCTCAAATAATTATATAGAACCAAAAAGATCTAGAAAGTCAATACAAACAAAAATTTATCATCAGTATACAATTATGAGGTAACATATCACAACAAATCCCAGTCTGAATTCTGATAAATCGATCCATATCTGAAAATAAAATCCCCTCACTACAGAAAAAAAACAATTATTCCATTGCACAAGGCTCAAATCAATAGAAATATTTCAAGCTGTAGGTCAGTTGTCATTTTATCTCTCATCAAAAATATTAGAAAAATTTATTCATACGCAATGTGTCAACTATCTAATAGAAAACCAGATTCTGTCTTCAATCCAACACATCTTTTGTCCTCATCACAGCACAACTACTACTTTGGTGAACATTGTTAATGTTGTCAACACCCACAGAAATACCAGAAGTGTAGTCTCCACCATCTTTCTAAACTTATCAAAAGGGTTTGATACTGTCACCCACCAGAAACTCTTTCATAAACTCTCATCCGTAGCACTCACCATCTCTTTAATGTAGTGGTTCCACAGCTACCTCTCAAACAGAGCACAAGCAGTGAAATGGAAAAAATGACTGGCAGTCGTTACTGGTGTCCCACAAGAATGTACACCAGACCCCATACTTTTCAACATATTCATCAATGATCTCTACACTTCTACAAAAAATGTCACTTGAGTTCAAAACGCTGATGATTCGACCCCAATCTGCTCTGCCAAATCTCTCTCTAAACTCCAAGACCTTAAACAATCCTTCTTATAAAATTGAAACATGGCTAAATAATTTAAAGCTACTTTTAAGCCCTATAAAAAAATTACTGTTTTTTTACTGCAAAACATATTTCTACCAAAACAACACTATTTACTATTGACTCTGCCAACAACACTATGCTTAGAACAAGTAAATCACACAAAATTACTGGTTGTTATCATAGATGACGAGTTGAAATTTGACCACCATGTAACACACATGGTTAAAAAAACTCATAAAAAAATAGGTACATATACAGAGCTAAAACCTACCTCTCTGAGATAGTCAGAAGATGTAAAGCCTCTGTTTGCTTATGGCCATCTCTCCTCTGGATTTCTACAGTCTTTATTACCTTCAGGTCTCATAAGTGTATAAACTTGAACAATTTTATAATAAAAATAGCCAAATTTGCAGTAAACTATAACAACAGAACACACTACTGGTTAGCCCTCAGGATTATTAAACTGGTTAGAACTATCTGCATTAGTTAACTACAATACACCGGCTTCTCAATAAGCCAGAAAATTGCCCAGCCTTTAACAATTTAATGCAACACTACTGCCCCCCCCCCAAAAAAAAAATTTACATTTTAGAATCACTATAACCAAATCATCTAATACTGTAGGTGACTTTGTCAATTCAAATGGTCTTGCTAAACTATGGAATCACATCCTACTACCACTGAAATCCATTCAGAATGTAATTTTTTAAAACACAATTAAAATTTGACCTGTCAAATCACTGGATCTGCACCTATATATCTCCAAGATAAATGTCACCATCATCTTCAACTTGCCATATCATCAAACCATTTCACTTCATTCAGAATCATATGCCCCAGAACAGGTCTCCATTAATATCTGAATAGTTTTAATAGCATCTCCTAGCCATATGCAAAGTTTTGTGATACTTCTCACCCCTCACTTCTATACTTCTAATATAAACCTTATCAAGCCATATAATATTGTCTATGAACCTGCTTTACACGCCACCTCTTAACTATAGTATTAACATTTTCTGCTGTATCTAATTCCTTCCCTCACCTCAATTTCTTTGAATTTCTAAGCACTAATTACATGACCTATTATCTGTTTGATAAACCCACTAATACACCTTTTCAAATGCTGCAATAGTTGTTTTATTTGATTTGAATGTAATGTAATTAGCAAGTGTATATGTAATTGTTATTACTGAATGTTGGAACTTTTCTCCATTGGTTTCTCCTGAAAGGGAGGATTTGACTGAGCCTGAAATAAAAGCAAAATAGATAAAATAAATAAAAAAAAAAAAAAAAAAAAAAAAAAAACTACTCTAGTGATAACCAAAGGAAATCACACAAAATACCTTCTTTCTTTCAAATTCCCAGAGTTCCATAAAGAAATGTTTGTTTATTTATTTATTAGCCTTAGTTTACTGGGAAATACCCATTTTCAGCAGAGGCTTGGGGAGAAAATCTCCATTTGCTTACATTGCATTATACTACGTTCCAGTTAAACACAGAGTAGTTACATTTCTGTTTACATTTATATACATATGATAGTTACATTTATACATTCTAAGATTTTACAGAGGTAGACGTTACTAAAGAGAAAGCCCACATGCAACTTAATGGATTGCACAGGCAGACGTTATGCATAAAAATTGTTTTGTCATTTCAGTGAGAGGTTGAGAGCAGCCTGGTTAAGGAGAGTATTTGGAGAGTATCATATGGTGAGCACATAGTTTTAACCTGGCGATGAGCATTTGCAGGACCAGGATTGGTTAATATATTGTTTAAGCAGTGGCTTAAAAGTATTGAGTTTGTCTGAGAGTTTTATTTGTGTGGGATACTATTCCAGAATTTAGCAACATATTGGGAGGAGAGTGAGTCTCCTGCAACATTATTTGACCTATTTGTGAGTAGTAAGAATTTGTTACTAGAATGAAGGTCCCTTGCTGGACAGTAAGGCAGTAATATATTTTGTAGTGCAGGGCATTTTTCTGGATGATGACTGAGTTTGTGTGCGGTAGTTAGCTGTGGATAAGTTAGGAAGTTGTGCAGTTCAAGCCACTTTAATTGTTTTAAGCTTTGACAATAGGTGGTCCTATGAGGGAGATTAGTGGCAAATGTAGCTATTTTATCGTAGTAGAAGGCAAGTTTCTTTCTTTTAGTGTTGTCTAAGTTTGTTAGGATAGGGGAAGCATATAAGAGAGTTGGCAATAAGAAGGTGGTCGCTAGAGGTTTTCTTGCAGTATATGTAAGAAATCCACTCATCCTATAAAGGGAGCCTAGCTTCTGGTTTGAAGATTTAATGGTGTGCATTATATGCTGGTCATATTTGAGATTGTCGTCTATTATAATGCCTAGACGTTTACTGTTAATTACGGTTTCAATGACAGTATTATTTGCTGACTTTATGGTAAAATATTGCTTTTGATTTTGGCAACTTTTTGAAGTAAAAAGCATTAACTTAGTTTTCTTGAGGTTGAATAGAAAGTTTGATTCTTTGAGCCAGGTTTCTACAGAGGAGAAAGATTTTTGGGTAACGTCTTGGATCTTATTTATTATTGAGGCCTCACATATTAATGTTGGGTCGTCCACATACTGAACTAAACTTGCATGGTGAGTGGAGGTGTGGAAGTCATTAATAAATATATTAAATAGGAGTGGACCCAGGATCAAGCCCTGAGGGACACCTGTAGTAATTGGTTAAAAGGATGAATAGGTTTGTTGCCAGTAAATGGCTTGCTGCCTTCCAGATAGGTAATTAAAGAACAATGACAAGCAGTATTGTGAAAGTCTTATCAAGGAGGGTCAAATAAGCAATTGCTGGTGTGAGACAGCATCAAATGCCTTTGACAAGTCTAATAACATGGTAGACACAAGCAGATAATTGTTTCTATGTTGGTTTATTATATTGGTGAAATGTAGTAGCTCAGTAGTGTTGCTGTGCTGGGGTCTAATGCCATGTTGTGTTTCTAACAGCAGGTTATTTGAGGGTAAGTATTACATCAGGTGTATATGGATGCATTACTCTAATATTCTGGAGATGGGGATAGAATCACTATTAGTCTGTATTTATTAAACTCTGTAGATGTGCCACCTTTGTGCAGTGGTATGATGTAGGATTTTTTCCACAGTAATGGAACATATCTTTCTGCTATGGCCCTATTAATTAGTATGGACAAAAGGAAGGCTATGACTTCTGTGGCCATTGTAGGTAGTCTGACAATTATTGGTCTACAGCTACGGAAGTAGTTTTTAGTTTAAGGAGCAACTTCATTACGAGTGAGGTGGGTACTGGACCAAAATTGATGAGCTGTGGGTGGTTTTGGTTGGATAGTGGTAGAGAGATGTGGCAGATGCATTAGTGTCTAAGAGAGATAATAGTGATCGTATAAAGTAGGAATTAAACTGTGTGGGGATAGTTCTGCCATATTGTCTGTTTTTGGAGAGGAAGTAGTGGCCTTGCCAGGGTGGAGTAGTTTATTTAGTGATGACCAAAAAAGTTTTGGGTTGTTGTGATGTTTGTCTTGTAGGTTGGCATAATATGTTTGCTTACTGTGTTTGACATGGAGATTTGCAAGGTTTCTAAGATGTCTAAATTGCTGGAAGGTATTTTGAGTTCTATTTTTGTACCATTTTTTTCCAGGATTTATCCCTTTTCATCATGCTTTTCTGTTTGTTTCTGTTGTTAGCCATGGCGTGATGTTGGACTTTACTCTAGTATTACATTCTGGTGCTAAATTATTTAAGGTCTGTAAGAATACATTATTAAAGTGTCCTACAGCAGTAACTAGTGGCATTGTTCTGAGTACATTCCAGTTATATTGTTTTATTGTTTCATTGAAAATATCTTTGCTGAACTTGGTTGTATTTCATATTTGATTATAGAAATAGGTTTATTTAGGTTACGGTGACTTCTAATGGCATATGTTGGTATGTGGTCACTTCTGAGAGGCAGTCTACTTTTGTCAGTTTGTTTGGTTTGTTTGTAAGACTCCAGTTTAATGCTGAGCATCTCCCTGAAGTGTTATTGATTCTAGTGAGTGTGGTTATTAACTGTTTGAAGTTGTATACATTTATGGATTCAGTGGGGGTAGTGGAATTTGAGTTACCAGTTTTATATTTAAATCTTCAAGTATTCTGTTTTTAACGTTGATTTACTTATGAAGTGTCTCAATGAATATTTTGATTTCAAAATTTCATGTTCTTTCTCCATGAAATGAAACATGATTAAGGTTTGTTGTTCAGCTTAAAATTGAGCCATTAAAGTGCACTAGCATAAAGAAATTTGGAGCTACTTAAGCAATATTTGTTTAGGAAGCCAGGATTTACAGAGCATTCTATGTCACTGGTCCTTGTTTACTGCTTATATAATATAAGGCTTTACTGAATTTGTTATATAGCTCTCAGAGAAACAGTATTTTCACTTGGCTTTGACCAAGAATTCGAGATATTATCTTGCATATGTTTTATACAGTACGGTTTGGAGTTGTTACTATTCATTTTAGAATTTGATGTTTTGTTATAAGTGGGTATAGTTATTTATGTATGAGTGCATTTTTAGCATAAACTGTAAATGATATATTTTTTACAAGTCAGTTGAATGTTTTCCTGTTTTGAATGGTATTACATTGAACATGATGACTTTGGCATTCAGTAGTCTTCAGTTTCTGGTTGCAGCATTGTTAACGAATTGATGGGGGGGTTCATGGAATGATGATGTCGTAATTAAGCTAGACATTCTATAGGTCGTTTTTATTGACTACACTCTATATTAGTAGTAGTTGTTTGAAGTGATTTTATTAATGTCTGAGGAAGCGTTCAGACCAGAACACAAAAGTGCTTACTTTCGTTAATAAAGCAATTATTTTTAAGCCGCTGAGTCATGTGGAGGAATTTTATTGACTTTATTATAATTTCATGGTTAATTTGTTTTGATATCCAACACAGGATATTTTCATCAGTATCAATGTTTTTCCCTGGTGGTATATACATTGCTGTTAAAATATAGTTTTACTATTGTTGATTTTTAGGAATGTTACTAGAGGTTCAGCATTGTTAAATTTGAGTATTTCCTGTGGGTGTAAGGAGATATTTAGGAAATTTTTATTAATTGCTAAATTACCTGCATGCTTGTTTTGTCTGTCATGCCTGAGTGTATCATATCCTGAAGGTGATCTCATTATCTTTATTCCCTTTTTTAACCAGGTTTTGATAGCTATGACTACATCAGGAGTGTACGTGGCAAGGTAGGCATGTTTGTCATGGATTTTTTTTTTTTTTGCCTTTACGTCTTAGGTTCATATCTAGTAAAGTGAGTTTGAGCTCTGTTTTCTTGTTGAGAAGTATTAGGTGACTCATTTATTTTGGGGTTGGAAATAATGGTTTTAGGAACAATAGGATCTGGGTTGAGGTGAATATCTCCACCAATCTATTGAATTGATATTTTACAGAAGAGTGTGGCTAGTTATATTTTGGTCTTGGTTTGCTATTTGACCATAAATTTAGATACATAGTTTTGATATATTTATAGATAAATAAATCAGATGTGGTTTGTTTGGAGAGATAGGGTGTTATGGAGAAAATCAGTCTGGGTAGCTGCTAATATTCTTTGTGAGATTTGGTTGAAGGAGGTAGATTTCAAAATTGGTGATGAAGGCTAATAGAGTGAGGAGAAATAGTAAAATAATCTGAGTTAGGGTAATCTTATTTAACTTGGGTTTTATCTTTGCTGAAAATTAAGATTAGAAAATGTTAAGAGGATACTGGGTTGGTTGTAGAGATGCAATGTTATAGTTCTACGGGATAAGGAGTAGGACAGTTTTAGAGAGTGTCTTGGGTGGTAAACTAAAGTGGGTGTTATTATTGGGAGGATTTCTATTGATTTTTCTTCTGGAGGGAACTCATGGCATTGGTTTGAGGAATATGTGGGTGGTGCTTTGGAAGTATAAATGTATAGTAAAAGTGTGTGTGTGGGAATTGGGGGTAGGGTAGGGGAACAGATTGAGCCTGAGTGTTAACAAGGATGAATGAAGTGGGTTGACAACTTGGCAAAAATATGAGAAAAAATATCAGTGACTGAACTTGAACAGCTACAAATCTGCTGAGAGCGACAAGTAAAATAAACAATAATGTTTAAAAGGCCCCTGTTTTAGTAGATGAAGTTCTTGATTTTGTTGCTCTAGGACATAGTTTTAGTAGGAGAATTAGTCCAATATCTCCTTGTCCTGCTGATATAACAGTAAACAATTGTACTCAACTGTTTCATCAACTGTGTGATGGTAAGGAGGTTTCTATGGACTTTGAAATGCAAAGTCCAAAGGCTACTAACCACCCCAGCAGATTAGCAAAACAATAAGAAAATGTAGGTCAGAATGCAGGACTGCAGCTCTGGAAAAATATTGACTTGGAACTGAAAGTAGTGGACTGCTAAAGACAATATGTGAAGTATAGTTGAAAGAGAAAGCACCAATGGGACTGCTGTAGTCTAAGAAAATGGAGCTTTTACAGTGGACAAAGTTCTTTAATTTAGGCTGCCATAATATTTATAATTTAATATATAGCCCTCAAACTGGTGTTCAAACTACAGACTTCACTATTACATATATATATCTATTTGCTTGCAGGGACACTTCTATAAAAAAAAAAATAAAAACACGGTAAAGTGGCTGTTGGGTGCACTTAGTCAGCAATGACGATGCACAAATACTAACACAGAGCTGAAAGTGGTTTAATAACTGTTCCAGGCAAGGAGAAATAAGAAAGAAAGAGGGGAGAAGTGGGGGCCAAGAGTAACTTCCTTGAAGGGATGCAGTTCCACTGAAGAAAGACAGAAGGATATAAATAATGAGAGCTGCAAGACGAGAAGAAATGAAAATTATAAGAGAAAGAAATAGTTTGAGTAAGAGCAGTATGAGTAAATGTCAATGTCTGTTAAGAAGTAGAGAGTAAAAGCTGACCAGTAGTATATCAGTGGAGGAGGGTTTACAGACTGTAAGGCTATTGCTTACAAACTAGGACACTGAAACACTTTGTTTTCACACTAGTCACTGTGCAGGCTAAAATGCACTCAGAAAAGACTGGATGCTCCTAACATTTACTTAAAGCATAAAGACAGAGGGAGTGCAAAGCTGGTCCTAAATAAATGGTGGGTGGATTGAGTAGACTCAGACTGCCTTTTGGTTGAGCCCGGTGTTTGTGTTTTAGGGATGTTTTCAGTGAACCCTGTAATTCCCTCGCACCTTGCTAGAGAAAGAGAGAGGGAGGGAGGGAGGGAAGGAAGGAATGAAATGAATACAATCTATCACATAAAGTCCAGTTATTATCTTCTGGGCAATATCCACAGCACTTAGGTACTTCCAGGTCAAGTCTCTGGATTCCTTTGTAGGAAGATTTCCAAGATTCTTTGGGTATAATCCACAGAAATTCTTACTTCAGCACACTGCCAGAACTGTTGTTCCAGATGAACAATCCCCATTTTAAGGGAGGCCAGCTTCTCTGAATTTGTAAGGCTGTAGCTCCCAATTTTATGCATCATTTAATGACGTGATTGGTCTGTTAAAGACCTAGTAATTGAACCATGAAGGAATCCTCCCTGACTAATGCATAATGATATCTACCTATTTAAAAAAATATTTACATTTGTTGACACTATTTACATCATTTTGAGACACCTTTCTGGCAATAACTACCAAACTGTGTAATAATATTGTAGAACTTATTAGCAACTTTAGAGAGGTGGTAAAGTACAGAAATGTAATGTCTGAATTGTGCCATAGCTGTTCCACTTTTTTATTTTAATAGCTATTCCACATTTGTGTACTCAGTCATAACAGATTTATAGTGAATGCAGGACCCTGTGTTATGCACAAACATCTGACTATGAAACATAATTGTTACACTGTCCTGCATACATCACTCATTTAGTTATATTGTTCTGCCTTTATAGACAGGTGACAGAACAGTATAACACTGGAGAGATAACACATTTACTGGGGTACAGACAACTAGCTTTTAAGCAGAGATGTCAAATAAACTAAGCAACATCACTTCCTGTTTTCATCTTTTTCTTAGCAGATACAGCAAGGGCAAACATCACAAAGGACTATTGTTAACCACCTCTGTAGAACAAAGTGGTTAGGATTCTAAGTGAAACTATAAACCATGAAAACAGAACTGTAATCCTTTATGTTCTAATCTGTCCACTCCTGTGGACAAGCAGGCAGAACAAGTATGCAGTTATAATAACACTGTGTTGAACAATGTTGTTAAAACCTCCATGGTATTTTATAATTTTAACATTGCCAAAACAAAAAAAAAACAGTTTGAAGAAACTATTCTAATAAGGTATCAAGTTATCAGGTTTTGTTGACTATTATTTGGGCAAGTGTTTGTAACTGGATTTTAGCTCTCCAGGACAGATCAAAATTTCATTTTACAAGCATTGCATGTCTTCTACAGGTGTTGTTACATCAGTTTGCTCCTGACAACACAGGATATTCAACATGTAAAACAGTGTGCAGCCAGGCATGCTTAAAGTGCTCATTTGCATGCACTTTTTACTATCTTTGTCAGACCCTATGAATTGTAATCATTAGCAATTTAGGTTGAAATATTAAAATAAATGTAGGCAACTCCACAATTTCTGTGTCTGGCTATGTTTGTACTTCTAACACAGAGGTTTACATAATGCATTTAAAAGTAAACATGCTATTTTTAATAGGAGGGGTGGTAACTGCAAATTTCATAAGTGTGTTATATGAACTGGAGAGGATATTTGAATTTAAATGGGACTGGGAGCAAATGAGATTGTGAGAACAAAATTGAAGTTCATAGCTACATATTGTAGATGTGATCAGAATAATTGTGCACTTATCCAAAACACAGACATAGTGCGAGAAGATGCTACAGAATACGTAGAACAGAATTCCAACTTAACAAAGTAAACATGAACAATAAACCTAAAGAACTTAGGTCTATGGCTTTTATCGTAGGTTGTTTCTGTCTGGTTTCATTCTAGGTGTTTGTTTACCGATGAATATATCATGAGTATTCCTAATTTCCTAAAAAGGACCATATCTCTAGCATCAACAATTTAATATAAAAAAAAAGTTACTATAAAAAGAGACAAATGTTTCAGATAAAGGGGTTGATTCAGAAAAAAATCACTTACATGACTGCATAAAATAGTGCAGCTGAAGCAGCACAATGTGGCCTGGAGCTAAATAATAATGTAGTTGGAGCAATATTATGCAAGGAGAAAACCTAATTAGGAAATTCACCATGGGTTGTACAATGAGCAGCACTATGCAGTGGTAGTTAGATGATATAATGAGCCCATTATCATGCATGTAGCGTGCTTGTGATGGTGCGACTTCACATGTGCATTTATGCAGCACTGTGAGCAGACGTGATAAGGGCTACATAGCAAATTTCCTACCATTTTTATAATATAAATGGAAAGGAAATTAGTGGAAAGAACAGTCAGAAAAGGGCTAGAACAAGTAGAGGAACACAGAGATAGACAAAGGGAAGGGATTACTGTGATGGGGTGGGACAGCGAGGATATATTTGTTTATGTGACAAATGCCCAGCTTTCATTTTATCAAGAAGGACACAGGGGGAGTGCAGCAAGGTGAAGATGTGGGCAGAAAAAAGGACATTAGGGATGAGAGCAGCAGCAGACAAGACTAATAGAGAGATGTTTATACAAATGTAGGAAATACAAAGGAGAAACACACATACAAGCAGACAGATTGAGGACAATTGTTTATGAGGACAATTGGACTACAAACTAGAGAAGGAGGGAAGTGGCACACATGGAAAGGAAACACCTTAATGGGGGATAGGGAAGGGTATCAGCTGACTTCCATGCTGCTCAGTGCTGCACATAGCCAAAGGTCATTTACCCCTGTGACTGTCCTTGTGGCTGGGCCCAACCAATGATAACCCACTAGTCATGGCCAGGACAAGTTACAGGCTGCCAATGCAGGTGTCAAGTCACTTGTCCACCAAAGCCATTACCAAGGCCTCCATCTCCTGCTAGATGACATATATTGACCCACTAGTGGTGCCCTTGATGGGTTGCCTCCTGCCCCCCACTGGAAAAAAGCCACCAGATGGCACCATGGAACCCTCCAGGGCACCTCTCACTGGATAACCTATATCACCCTACAGAGAGGTTGGCCTGGAGGCAGCTGGGGATCCAGCAGGCTATGGCAGTGCAGGTGGAGAATATAATGGCTGCTGTCACACCACATCTACTGCAGTGTCTGTGGCAGTAGATGTGGTGGAGAATATAATGGCTGCTGTCACACCACATCTGCTGCCACAGACACTGGCAGTAGATGTGGTGGAGAATATAATGGCTGCTGTCACACCACATCTACTGCCACAGACATTGCAGAAAAATGAACAGAAGTGGAGAAAAACAAAACAAACAACTAAAATATAAAAAATGGGATAGTGGTAAAAAGAGGGAGGGAGAAACACAGATGCAAAAGCATTAATCACAAATGTGTACTACACTTTTTGATGAACATACAGTGGAGTAAAACGTTGTTAATTATTCATGACAAACAAAATACAATATACCTGCCAGATGAAAGTGTGTCAGCAGGGTTTGGATTACGCACTGCCTGACTATGTCCACTGTATCTACGCCATATGAACAGTGCATTAGTTGCAAAGAATGACTACAAGGGACATGGAAGCTGGTCTGATAAAACTGAGGAGACAGAACAGTTCTGCCCAAAGGACCTGCCATCAGGTGGCAAACACAGCCTCCCATACAGTGCCCTGCATAGCACCATGGTGACCATGCCCTGGAGACATTGCTACAGAAACGGAAATGTCATAAACATGGGCCAAAGACATCTGGTGACAATACTGTACCATGAAACAGGACAACCACTAGTAAATATCAATCAGCAGCCTGGACAGTGGAAGAATAATGCTGGGAAGGAAAAACAGAGTGCCTTATATCAAAAACAGAGTAAGGCTATGGACATGGCAATGTAAGAAGGCAAACACTCATGTCTGAATTAGAGTTTGTCAGCTGTGATGATGGTGGAGCACTCATTGTCAGGCCAGTCATCACTACCATGCAACAAGGTGGCAATTTCTGGAGGTAGGACAGGGGGGTAGAAAAGATCAGCATGCACCAACAAGGTATGTGTTTCAGTAGGCATACAAAAACTGTAGTCGGTGATTAAAGTAAGCAGCAGCAATGCAAACATGGGCAATAAAGCAGGTATGCAATAAAGATGTACCTATATCAACAGTGATGTATCTATACCCTAACACCTGGACAATCTTGCCAAACACCTTTGGCATATCAACTAGCTGTCTTCTATTTCACTAGGAGAAAATAAAAAAGAAAAAGTAAAAAAAGAAAAGGAAAGCTGTCCATGACTCGTGTCTTGCACATGGCTGAATAATCATGCCTAAACAATCACAAGCTACCACCTTTTAGTACTATTTACTATAAAACTCTGGTAAACTTTCTCTAACCTTGTCTTCTGATTGGCTAAGAAGGTCACGGTTGCACCTTTTTTAAACAAGTTTATTAAATATGACTTTTTTAAAAATGTGATAAGGGTTTGTACACAGTAATAAAAACTAAACCATAATGACATTTTCATTAGTATTTTCATACAGTTTACATATTTGTTTTCTTTTTAACAATTTTCATTCATTTCAACATTACATAAATTGCTCAGTTCCTGCCTTCCCTTAAATTTCACTCCCCCGCCTGAAGATTATTCTGCATGTATTGTTACCACAAATTCCATTATATGAAGTCTGCTCCTTCCTTTTTCTACAGATCCCACCTCCAATTCTTTTATCTCCTTTACAATATTCAATACCTCAGTTATGGTGAATTTAGATTTTGATTTCCATTTTCTAGTAACTACTTTTTGGCACCCAATAGTAGTTGGCTTCCTAGACAAAATCTGGCTCTGTTCTGGCTCAACCCTAAGATAAACTATATCCCTAAATATGAACAAGTACCTATTTGTACCTTATGCCTCCTTAGTCCCCCTTCTTCACTCACTTCCTTACTTTAGTCAATTTCTTTCTCTTGACTCTCTATCTAAATATACCATAACACTTTTTTTTCTCTCACTTCATATTGCAATTCCTGTTTGTATTACTTCTATAAACTTGCCAATACTTTTCTAAATATTAAATTAAATTATTGTCAAATAAGTTGTGTCTATTTTTAACCAATGTATGCATATCTTGCCTAATTTTGTATAATTATTTAAACTGTAGAGCGTTTATTATTTTTGAAGATTGTAAAATTGTTGTTCTTAAAATGTTTTTGTAATACACTGGGGCTTTTCTCCCCGGGTCTCCACTGAAAACGGCTACCTACCCAGTCGGACTTTCCTGGTAATCAAATGTCAATAAACAATAAATAAATAAATTAGACAGTAAAATATTACTGTTTCTGTGCAGTTTGGATCTTATTTTCCAACTAAAAAGAATCATTTCTTTAGTTATAATCACTTGCTGCCACAGTCAGACAAACTACCGTGTAGGGAATTTTTAAAAACTCTACCAACTCATTATATTCCCAAAAACATGTTTCCAATTAACACTGTCTTTCCCCTCACACCAGCAGCATTTGCTCTCTGCATGAATAAAAATTATCTGAAGTCTGCTTGGGATATAAAAATATGAAGTCACTGTATCTATGTCTGCATTACTGGTGGTCCCTCTGCAGGAGGCATAAAAAGTCTTTTGCTCCTTCCTGTACTATGTGGGAGACCTTCCACGCTCATTGGGTCTATATTATATGATCGAAGACCCAAAACTTCGAATCATTAAAGGATGAACTTTAATGACCGAAGTCTCAGAACTTTGAACAGACATAAAAAAAAAGTAAAAACAGTAACAAAAAAAAGGGGGGGGGGCAAGTCCCCCTGCACCCCCACACCTCCCACTACTTAAATATACCAACTCCGAGATCGCACTACAGTGCAGTACAGGGAAATCTTCCCTTTCCATGCTCTATGGCAATCTCCATTATATGTTTCAAGGTTTTTACAACTTTGATCATTAAGGTTCATTCTTTAATGATTCAAAGTTTTAAGACTTCGATCATATGATAGGAACCCCACTCATCACCCTGAGAAGTCATGGTCATTTCACAGGTTGCAGTCTAAAGGAAAATGGTAGCACATTTTTGTTGCTGTGCATTCTGGGTATGGCATGCATTGACAGGCAGTGGGACAGTGTAACAGTGCCCAGTGCCACCATATAACCATGTGTTTATGAACGGCATGCCAGGATGGAGTCTGTTGGATGAAAGACATTCTGGGCTAAATATATATATATATATATATATATATATATATATATATATATATATATATATATATATATATATATATATATATATATATATATATATTTATATATTGTACAACCCACATTCCTATCCATGGTTGCACTATAGTGACACTATCATTGAAAGACTGATTAATAAACCTATGGTCCTATAGGAGTCATACACATGCATTGCATTTTACAGTCATTTATGCATGTGCACAGTCAGCCACAAGACTCACCACATAGATCATTGTGTTAAATGTGTGATTCAGAGAAATTTTTACCAAACATTGACTCATTAGAATTATTGTCATGCTCTGAGCTTTGAAGCTGCACAATTAAAAACAGCTATGGTCATTGCAATGCTCATTGAGCTACACAAATTTGCAAACAAAATAGTGGTGGATATCACAAAGGTTTTTCAACAGGAGAAGGGCCAGTCTAGAACTACTTTGGTACATGAAACATTACATTTACTTATTGTCGCTCATGTCTTTCTAATATAGATGATGAACAGGTGGGGTAGTTTGTTTATATGCCTTATTACATAAAAACACATCAGGATGGATAGCAGCATTACAAAACATAAACAAACTAATTAACGGACAGACTATACAGACATACATGCTTACATCTCAACAGCTTACTACAAAATGGCAGTCAGGCTCGTATTTAGCACTTCTGCAAGCTCCTAGAAAACTTCTTAAAGGCATACATACATATTGATCTACGTCCTCTCTCTTAAATAAATTGCCTTCAAATGAAACAACATTGAAATAAGGCAAGCAATAATATAGACATTAGAAACAAAGACAAAGTTCATGTCCAAGTTGCTGTGTATCTGTAACATGGTCTGGAAATGCGACCTGATCTAGTGATATAGTAATCAGAACTGGGTTTAGCAACAGGGACAGTCTTTGGTGAACAACTCGTATCAGGAACAGGAATATTTACTGGAACATTTTCTGGAACTGGAACACTGGACAGCTCACTCTGAGATATACAATCTTTCTCACAGGTCATGTGCTTGGTATAGGCTCAGACACAGGCATCAAATGTCTCCAATTCCACCTAAAGTGCTCTTTGTGATTCCACAATGTATGATATTGGCTCTGAGCAAATATTCTTCACGACTCCAATCTGATCATAATCTTAGGACATTTGCATCCTCACTACTTTTTCTTCTCATAATGGACTGAGCAGTTTGCTGGTCTTGTCATAATAGGACTTCTGGGCAGAACACTTCTTGAACAGATTGGCTTTCACTGATCTATTGTTCTTGACACATGGAACCAATAATTTGTTACTGATTGGTAACATGGTTCTGGTTTGTCTCCAGAGAAGTCTCTGGACAGGTGAACCAAGATGTTTATCATGAGGAACATTTCTTAGTTTCAAGAGATTCAGGAAAACATCACTATTGTCTCATTTCAACTTCTCTAGTAATTGCTTTGCACTTTGAACTGAACGTTCTACCAAAACATTTGACTGTGGATACTCTGGGCAACTCATAACATGAGTAAAGTCCCACTCTTTAGCAAATCTTTTCAACTGTTGGCTTGTAAACTGTGTGACATTCTCAGAAATAATTGTGTGGACTACCATGGACTGCAAAATGACTCTTCATCTTAGTAATAGTAGTATTGGATGCTAGATTAGGTAGTAGGTCAATCTTGAACCAATTTGAATAAGAGTCTAGTAACATCAAGTAATGTTTATCATTCCATTCGAAAATGTCGGTGTCTACTGTCGACCAAGGTAGTTCAGGAATCTGGTTTAGCTGAAGTGGTTCCTTCTGTTGTTGTGACTTAGTACTATTATATACAGAACAAGATGATAGCACTCTCTCAATGTCTTGTGACATAGAAGGCCAAAATACTAGACCTCTTGCCCTTCTTTTGGTAGAGTCTGCTCCTGGGTGACCACGATGCAAGGCAGTCACTCTTGTTTCAAGGACTTTGGAACGATTACTTTTGGACCTTTCAGAATAATATCATTGTCAGACAAAAATCTCATCTCTGTATGGAAAATAAGGTTGCACTTCTTGAGGTAAACTAGATTGTTTTGATGGCCATCCTTGTTTGATAAAGTAGTTGAGCTTCTGTAAGACTGGATATGTGGCTGTATGACTTCTAAGCTCATCAAGACATGTGGAAGAAAAATTTCTCACTTCCATGACTTCAGAATCATGTTTCTCATTCTCATGCTGTTCAGAGGTATTTCTGGGTGATCTGGATAATACATCAGCAAGATAAAGAAATTTGCCTTTCTTGTAGACAAGATTGAAATTATACCTTTGTAATATGAGTATCATGCATTGCAATCTGGCTGCAGCTGTATGCATAGGCTTTCTCAAAATCATAACTAGAGGTTGGTGGTCTGTTTCAATCTGGATAGGTCTACCATAAATATAATCATGGAACTTTGAACATGCAAACACAATTGCCAAGAGTTTTTTCTCTATCTGAGCATACTGCATTTCAGTTTGGGTGAGAGTTCTGGACACATAGACAACAGGTTGACCCCCTTGAAGAATGACTGCACCTAGACCAAATTCTGAACATCATAGTATCTGAGAGTTGGTGGACTGGCAATTCTCTGTTTCAGGACATCAAATGCTCTTTGGTGTTGTTCCAACCATGAACAGGACACATCTTTATGTGTCAGCTCTCTAAGTGGTGCAGAACGTTGGCTCAAGTCTGGAATAAACTTTCCTAGATAGTTAACCATGCCAAGAAAATGTTGCAGGGCTGGAACATTGTCTGGAGCTGGCATCTCAAGAATAGCTGCTTGCTTGGGAGGGTCTGATCGTTAACCTGAACTGGTAAATAAATAAATGACCAACATAAGTGACTTCTTGTAACCTGAATTTGCATTTCTAAGGATTCAGCTTAAGATTCACTTCACGAGCTCTTTCCAGAATTTTCTTGACATTTTTGTCATGCTCATCTTCACCATTACCTCCTACCCGTATATCATCAACTATAATAGCACAAGGTACAAGGATACTCAAAAAATGTGTTCCATTGCACGTTGAATGACTTCACTGGCAGAATTTAGCCCAAATGGCATTCTCAAAAATCTGTACCTTCCAAATGGAGTACTGAAAGTGGTTAACAACGATGATTTTCGGTCAAGTAAAATTTGCCAAAAGGAACTCTTTGCATCTAAGCCAGAAAAAACAGTGGTATTTGGCATAAGAGTTGCAAATTCTTTGACTGAATGCATTGGATGATGAAGTCTTTTCAGTGTTTTGTTCAAATCTTGTGGATCAATACATATTCTGATATCATCTGAGCTTTTCTTATGAGCTACCACCATGGAGGATACCCCTTCATTTGGTTCATTGACTGGGCAAATCACACCTTGTTGCACCATTTTATCTAGCTCTGATTTAACTCTGTTCTACATGGCTACTGGAACTTTCTGGGCTGACCTGACAAGTGGGCTGACATCTGGGTCTAACTTCAAGGAGTACACAGCTGGAAGCTTGCCTAGTTTGACTTCGAAGAGATCAGCATAGGTAGAGAAGATATACTGGGTGAAATTAGAATAGTGGTCTTTTAAGCTAATATGGTGGACTTCCATATTAAATGAAAGCAGTCCCATTTTCAAACTGTTTCTGAGCCTTGATAATGATTGTACTTGTCTTTTGACCACATAAAATAACACGTCATAGCTTCTCTCAGCAGAGTAATATAAAAGCACTACTGAGCCTTCAGTCTGAATTTCTTCACCACCATAAGCAGAGAGCTTTGCACGCTTTGCCAAATTAAGCTTCTCACCAGCACATACGCTAGCAAATTTTTCTGCTGATATAACATTGTACTTTGAACTCTATGGATTTTCCATTTATCCGACCAGTATAAAATACTTCATTCTTTGCCCATAAATTTACTGCAGCAACTGTTTCACTAAGCACTGACACACCATCAACATAAAAAGTAGGGTCACAGTTTTCTAATTGATCAACTTGTTTCTTGAAATGTTCCCTTTTAATAAAAGAATGTGTGCCTTTTGATTTACAAAAACTTTTGAAATGATTCCACTTATTGCACTTTGTGACATTGTTGAGCAAAAACTAAGCACTTTTCTCTTTTAGATTCATGATTTCCACCACACATAAGGCAGTTAGCAATAAAACTGGGAGGGGCCCATTCTTTGAGTTTGCTGACTCACTCTTGTGCTTTACTGAGGCTATGCGCATTCTGGAATTTGCTAGAAAGCTCTGGGGTTTACCAGTGAGTGTTACAGGACTTGCAATAGTCACCATGTGCTTGGGTCTGTTTCTTTTAACCATATGCTGCATACTATCAACATTAGCTTTACAAGTTACTGGAAGCATGCATTTCTCATTTGTAAGCATATTTGTGTGCTTTTCTGTGAGCTCATATATCTGACAAATCTTAATAGCCTTATTCAAAGATAACTCACTGTCATGAAGCAATATCTTTCTCACAGCATCATCTTTAATACCACACATCTGTCTTTTATCAACTCATCCCTTATATCATGAAATATGCACGTTTTAGCTTTGTTTCTCAAATCAGTTATATATGCTGCAAACGTTTCACCAGGCTTTTGATCCCTTGTGTAAAATAAGTGCCTTTCCATTGTAATATTCATTTAGGGATTACACATTTCTCTAAATTTACTTTTTAATCACTTGGGGTCTTCCCTTGACTTAGCCAGTACAACTATGATGGTTTTCCCCCTATTCTGCAAATACAGCAGATGCATACACAAATGAATGCTCCCTTTTAATGGCTTCTGACCCAGATAACTTAAGCAGAATAAATGCCTTTGTGCGGTCATCTTTATTAGAAAATGCAGCCTGTATGAAAATATTGTACTCTTGCTCAAACACTCTCCAGTTCTCTGCAATATAAATGTCAAACACAAGTGAACCTGGTTTTCAAAATCTGTCTGCCATGCCAACAAACTATGCACAAACACATTGTAAAATATAGCCCTTGTAATTATATATGAACAAGCTCACACAGCAGCTTGTAATAACATTGAAATGCACAATAAACTCTTCAAAACACTGTACTTTGCAAAATATTCTTTAAAATAGCCGTATTTTACAAAATAACTGTACTGTAATACTGCTCAAACACGCAAACACTTCATACACTTGTGATATCTTGAATAACTTTAATTAATATGAAAAATGTGGTCATTTTCTTTATTTAATTTGTTTTATGCGAGTCGGACATTATTTCAAACATTTTATATAGTAATTTGAATATTTCTATCAATATGTCACAGTTTCAGACATTTCATTTACTTAAAATATCGTTTAGAGTGTTTGTATGCTTTGTTTCATATTTGGTGAATAAGAAAACATTTGAGCAAGTTTTAATATCTGAAATTCATCTCCGACCTGTTTTCCAACTTATATGCACAGTAGGAATGATTCACTCCTCTATATTCCTCCAATCTTAACTGAGTGACCAAGAGGCTCTTGAGTCTCGAGAAACTGGATCTCACTCTGGCACCATGTCGCTTGTCTCTCTCTAATATAGACGTCGAACAGGTGGGGTACCTCGATTATATGCTTTATGACATAAAAACACATCAGAATGGATAGCAGCATTAGAAACCATAAACAAAGTGATTAATAGACAAGACTATACAGACATAGATGCCTACATCTCAAACAGCTTACTACAAAATGGCAGTCAGGCTCACACTTGCTCAGTATTTATACACTTGTGGAAGCCCCTAGAAAGCTTCTTAAAGGCATACATTCAAACTGATCTACACTTATTTTATTTATTTATTCTTTGTTGACTGGGTTAGTCCATATAGACTGGGTATTTATACTGTTAGGTGAAATTTGGCCAAGGCATCAGGGAACTTCCCCTGCTCTTTTCAACAGGTGCTATGGGATCTTTTACATCCATATGAGCTATGATTAACTCAATCAGATGGGGCCTTGGTTTAACATCTCATCCGAAGGATGATACATTCAGGAATGCAGCACCCGCGTTAAGCTGCACTACAGTGTCAGTAATTGATCATACATTCAGGAATGCAGCACCCCCTTTAAGCTTCACTATCAATAATTGATTTACCTGGTGTGGGAAGAGAACCCACACCCTTCTGCATGACAGGTGAGTGTGCTACCTGTTGCACCTCTGACACACTGCAGTGTATTATTTGAACAATGTGTGGTTAGAAGTATTATTATTTTGCTGTTGCTGGGGAAGGTTGCTGTACATCTACCTAATGACAAGAAGGGCACAGCAAGGTGGGTGATAGAGCTATGCACTACATCACCATGATGCTTTACAGATTTCAGAAGGGTGCAATGTGATGGGGCAAGGGGACACGTCATATGCACGTGTAGATATTGACTGCATAAATGAGAGTTTTTTGGGAGGAGCTCTATAGCAACTTGCAGACAGCTGTGTTTGTAGCACAGGATGGGTTGCAGTGATGGATGCCAGGGATTGGCACTGATTGTGGGCAACAGTGGCCCGGTTAGGTAGTGGCTGTGAGGCTCTTTGAGGAGCAGAATAACCAATGTTATTCAGCACTGAGAGAGATGACTTTGTTCTAATGCATAATTTCTGTGTATTTGTGTCAGATATGGAAAATATTGGACAATGTGAGGGGGAGGTAGAACATGGTTAACAGTTACTGGGCTGGTGTAAATATATGGAGCTTATGACAGCTGTGCTTTATTGGGCATAGCAGTGCATAGGCTGCTGACACGGTACAGCACAGTCTGACCCCATGCCATACTGGGACACTATGGGGACCTGTTCTGTGATAATGGGGTATGGCAGGGGCTTCACCTAATGGTGGCACAGTTGCCACATGGATGTATGCACATCACAGCAGGTGCTCTCTCTCTCTCTCTCTCTCTATATATATATATATATATATATATATTACTTCCATTCACTGACCGTAGCGCTATGTCCACATTAACAGGTTATGACTTTGTGTTAAAAGTAATAAATCACCTAGAGAAATTCTTCCAGGCAGAGACAGAAGTACTATTCCAGGCCCTCCATGAGTATGGAAGTGGATTCTAGAAACAGATAAAAGTGACTGGCCCTCCTATGACCATGTGTGGTGTGAGCTGGCAGTGGACATGCATGCCATCAGTGATCACAACAGGGAAGTCCATTATGTCTGGTGAATGGCCAAAAACATGATTTTACATGCCTGCCAGGAGGTCTATGCCATTACACAGCAGAGGATGGCGACAGGATGGGGTCCACTTTTGTGGACCACACTGACCATCACAGCAAAATTCCTGTTGTCCCAGTCTGAGGAGATAGAATGGGCTTTGATACCTGAGCTAGGTGCACCTTCCCACATCCCTGTTGGGGAAACACCATGTTGGTATTACCTTATATCAGTTTCACAGTTTAGTGGCATGCATGTGACATAAGCTCAGGAGTACTCAACAATGCCATCCCCTCTCTACAGGCACATTTAATACCACTCAAAATACATATGTCTACATTCTTTGCATTGCAGTATTCAGTAATATTGGTGCATCACTGAGTGGTTGAATTGTTATATATTGAGTATGTCACACATGAGTGTTTATTTATCTCCAGGTGCTGCTATTATGGGGACCTCTGCTATGGTTCATGGCATGCCCATTGCCGATACAGCTTCAGACACTGAAGGTGATGGGACCCTTACAGTAGAACACTACCACGTACGTCTAGTGACATAGGTATTTTAACTGTGGAACTGCCCCCACCTCACCAGAACTCTGGAAAGGGCTGTCATGCCCACTACACCTACTCAGAAAGGAGGTTGGTCCCTTGTCCGTGTACCTGCTGTAGGCAATGAAATATTCATAGAGGCTAGGGACAGGGTTCAGGAGATGCTGGCTGGTGGCCATCACGGACATGCCTCCCAGACATTGCCTGAGATGGGTGTCACAACAGCATTGCACAACAGATGTGTAGAGCAGTCATCCAGGCACAGACAGATGTCACCACTGATATGGCAAAGATGATAAGTTTGCTGCAAGGCTTGCATGATGTAGCTCATGGTGACTTTAAGTATACTAGACTGATACCTGAGTGCCTTCACTGCTTCTCTGTGTCTATGCAAGGGCCAATGCCATTCCCAGTGCCATTAAACATATGTGCCTCTACTGTGGGTAGATCTCACAGGTTGAGTAGGTGATGTTCACATTCTATTACCTCCTGCACACCACCTACTGGTGATGTGCCTGGTGAAGCATAGTGTGGATGACCACAAAGATGCTGAGTATGTAGCAGTCAGGCACAGGCAACAGACAGGCAATCACAGTTTTGTGGATCACCAGCATTTCAGCAAGTAGTTATTAATGCCAGTGTTGAGAGTGAATGCACTTGGGCCCATGGATGTCCATGGTCAACATATTTTAGTACCTCAGCACTATACCTCTCAGTCTGGAAACATGACAAATCTGGACAAAGGCCCATGAAAAATAGGTACAAATATGTACTCTGATTAACATAAAATTTGCATACATAATTATGTAAATCTGCCTGCTCCAGTGGGATTGTGGGATACCAACTTTCAAATGCAAACTGAAGAACAGTCAACCAAAATATGGCCCCAGAGTCCCCCTGCAGCCATTCCAATGTCCTATTACCTGGCTGTTTCACCCCATTTACCATAAACACTAGTGTGTATACTGCTTTCCTTCTACAATGATTATTTGGATTTTATTTTACGTTTTATAACACAATGCACACTAATAGACATCTGCTAAACAAAGCAATACTATCTTACAATGAAAATAGACTTAGCATTAAAACTTCTCTGCCCTTGAAACTCACATTCATTGAAACAGCATTGAAACCCACACCACATCCAAAGAAAATGCATCTGGCCAGTGGTGGACAAGATTACCTTTGGGCTATTTTCAAATCATAGGCCCCTTGCACATGAAACAAGAAACAAGAAACATACATGTGTTCTTTGATACATCTTCCTGACTTTATTAAATTATATTCCTTGTATAATACAGCACTCTTGTTAGACTTAGAGCTAATTTTAAATTTATTGTTTGAACATTTTTCCAGTAAGCAATGAAACAAAATGCATGAACCAATAATGACAAAACTGCCCAATACAGAACATTTCCATCATAAAAGTCTACTTACATACACACACACACACACACACACACACACACACACACACACACATATATATATATATATATATATATATATGTGTGTGTATAGGTTACCGTTAAAACATTGAACGTTCAAAACATTGACAAATGGAAACCTGGGACCATAACATTGACACATCACTTCCCCAACAAGCCAAAATATCGATGGCCACATACTCGAAACCCAAATAACTGACACCGTAAACACTGACAAATTCAAACCGCCAATCCCTACTAAACATGCGTAGTAATACAGCAACATAAACACAAGAAATAATATTCCACAGCGGATTATTCAAACATAAAATTACTCATCATGGCTTTAATTCAAAACAAAACATAGTCCTCTTGTAAAACTGCTGTCATAACTGTGAAAGCAATAGCGTTATCCAATACGCTCTGTCATTACCCAGAACATTATCCTACACACTCTTTCATTACCCAAAACTCAAAAGACAGAACTGCATGTATGAAACACTCACATCTTCAGAAGATGGGTAATGCTGGTAACGAACTCAAATGAGGTATACTCCTCCCTATTCCAAAGAATCTGTTGAAATATGTCATGCCTCTCTATCACTCTCTGCTTCTTTGGAGATGGAGGTACTCCACTAACCATGTGAACCCATAACTCATCTATTCAATCCTGCTCCCAACAAAGTGCACACATTATGACATCCAAATCAGTCACCCTAGGACTTACCAGGCATTTCAGCCGCCTGTGCCAGGCTTCCACTGAGTTCTGAGTATGGGGCAGGAATAGATCGTTCAACTCAGACACATTCCAGAACTTTATAGGGAACAACGGTGGAACCCACATAGTGCTGGAGGTATGAGTGCTGAACTTCCTTAGCCTACCATTGGTGTAATATTCTGAAAAGTACCTCACCAACTCACTGCCCTCATCTGGCACTTTGTCCTTCAGTATATTGAATGTCTCCACTTTATTCTCAGGCAGGAAAGCTAATGCCACCAATGATTTCATATACAGCTGGAACCGCATACTAGTGTTATACAATACACTTAATCCCACATGCTGAATCTTGCGCCAAACATTTTTTCCAAAGTGAAATAAGCAGCCTTTGGACTACACATCATCAAAGTTTAAATAAACACTTTTAAGGGCAGCGATTTCAAAGTCGCATAAAATATATGTCACACTTTTGACAAACCCATTCTCGGACAGTAACTCAAATAGCGCATTCCACAAGTAGTTGTAACATTTTAAAGACTTAGCACTCATGAGCGCATAGAATAAAGGTACAACCCTACTATATGACCCTAGCTTTAATAGGCCATGAATGCTGTACAGTTTTTGGCAAATAAGACCCCTATGGAAATATGTCCTGTCCATCATCCATATGGAAGCCTTACTTAAATCATAAATTGTTTACTGTAGTGAATGCATACACAACAGTGTTACCGCTACTATCAGCGATCCGTTTGGCAATAAAGGTGCTGTCTTTCAGATTATAGCTATTGACATCAATGTTTAGTAAATTTACTCTCTACTACCGGGTGTGAGGTGATGCTTGTGCCATACCCTAGCAATACTTTGCAAAAGTGCTTATCCACATGGTATGTTGTGTACCACATCTAGAGATGTGGATGCTAAACTGTCCTCCACAACAACACAGGGCATACCTCTGCTGTATTGCGCCCTGACCTTAACTTCACCACAAACCCTGTATCGTGCTATCTCACTGGGGTCACCGCTATGCTGATGTGGTGTGCACTTAACAAGTTGATCACCACTACTTACTGTTTTGGTTACAGCTCTACCCTTACACCAGGCAATGAACTTTTCTTTACAACACCAATATCGCTGCTCTGTTCCAAATATCCCTCAAGTTGCAGCATATGTTTCCCCTTCTGAGAAATTAATCCTTTGTGGATTTCACCAATAATCCCCGGTCCTGGTATATCCTCATCAGACATTTTCACTGATTTGACTTCTCTTCTCAGAGTTCATGGTTTGTAGTTTATAATTTATTCTTCGTAGATATACTACTTCCTTTGCGAGATTTCAGATCCTCACTGGGCCGACGTCTGTATCCACTATTGAACATTTAAAGGTCGACCAATTACATTGTTGGGGAAGTGACGTGTCGATGTTGTGGTCCTGGGTTTCCGTTTGTCGATGTTTTGAACATTCGATGTTCTAACGGTAACCCATATATATATATATATATATATATATATATATATATATATATATATATATACATATATATAAAACTTCATTTAAATTGACAGTAGTGTAAACCATGGGCATCTTACACAGCTTTTCAAACTTATTTTCAATTTCAGTTTTTTGCTCAACTTACTCTGATTTGTGTTATCAGACCAACTCAATAGCTGTAAATGCACAACAAAATAAACTAGGTGAACTGCATGTTTTAAGACTTCCAATTTTTAGTCCAGGTACTGACAAACCTTCTCCTACATTCATCCTGAAGCATCAAAACTAACATTGTAATCCAGGTGATGTCAACTGGCAATTCTTGCTTCTCCAATGTCTGCAGTAGAAAAATATGTGTTTTATCTTGAATGCTGGAAAATATACTGTCATTGTTTAAAAATATTTTTCTTATAATGCAGCACAGAACATAATAATTCTGATTTTCTGTTCCTGAATGGATTAATGATATTTTTTGCTCTTTCCACTGAGGCACAAACCCACCCCCTTTAAAAGTATAATAACACAGTACAGTATCAGCAATGCATCTACATAGTGTGGGGATAGAACCCACAACTTTCTGCATCAAAAGCAAGTATTTAACCTGTTATGCTATTAACAATGCAAGCAAATTCCGCATAAGCAACACTAAACTTCTCTTCCCCTGAAGCTCTCAGCTCCTTTTAAAATCCACTCGACACTCAACTGTATCTCTCAATTTTGCAGCACTAGAAATCTGGAAAAAGCCAAAATTTATTTGGGGGGGAACAAAAGCCCAAAAACCAGGGACACATTTTAAACATTGCTTGTATAGTTTTGGAAAGTTGCTAGAATAAAATGTTGTGGTACCACCATGCATTTTACTGCCAAGTCTTAAACCCAGGACCCTGTGTACTACAGCCAGAGCGACATACTACCATGCCAAATCAGCAATTTCCTGAAAGACAGGAAGACAAACTTAAATGGCTATCATTTAGTGAATTCAGTTCTCACTTCTCACCATAGCTCTCAACCTCTTAGCACAAAACACCTGGACAATGCCAATAATGGGGGAATACAGCCCCCAAACATATTCAGTGAATTCAGTTCTCACCATAGCTCTCAACCTCTTAGCACAAAAAACCTGGGCAAAGCCAATAATGGAGGAATACAGCCCCAAAAATAGGGACAAATTTCAAATACTTATAAACTTAAAAAATTGCTAGAATAAAAGGTTTTATGTTACCATGTATTTTCTGAAGAATATGACGCCTGCAATTCAAATGCCTGTCATTATTTAGTGAATTCAATCCTTCACTGATTTGCCACAAAAATCCAGAAAATCACAGATTTTATGCGGAACAGAACAAAAATATGAGGCAAACATCTGGAAGGGTTTCACAAGTGGTGGTGGGTAGGGAATTTAGGCTCTTGTTACTTGTACCCAAAGTACAGGGTTTGAGCCTGTGTACCTCTAGCCACCAGGTATATTCAACTTTTTACACACACACACACACACACACACACACACACACACACACACACACACACACACACACACACAGACACACAGACACAGAGCGGTTCAACCACATACACACACACACACACACACACACACACACACACACACACACACACACACACACACACATAGCAGTTCAACAACACACACACACACACACACACACACACACACACACACACACACACACACACAGCGGTTCAACTCTGCAAATCCACGCACGTTATGTTGTTGAGCCCTTGAGCTCAATTCCAACAGGCTAGCAGGCCGTCAGCTCAAGTGAAAAACAAATTTTAAATAAAAAAGCTGTGAAATTCAGAAATTAAGGGGTGCCACTCGGGAATCGTGGCACCCCATTATTTGGAACTCAAAACCAGTAAAAAATGAGTAATTCAGTATAGTTGGGAGGTATGCTCAGCACCTGTCACACACATGCACACAATGTAGCCACATATGCAGAAGTTGTGTTCCCTATGCCATATACCCAGATCCCCCCAATCTCCTGGCCATGTCACACACTCCCATCTACATTCTTAATAACACCCCATGCCAGCTCTGTGCCAATTGCTGATTCCTGCCACTGTGCCCATCCCTACTTGTGCATATCATGCCTTCTGTGTCCTGCCTGATGCACAGCATGGCCAGTCAATGCACCTTAAAGCATAGCCTGAATGTTGTATTGGATACATCAGATTTAAACATTGTTATGTCTAATCTGGCCCAGAGTTGTGGACCAAATACAAACTCTTTGCTAGTGCTGCATTGTATTGCACCTGCCTCTGCCTTGTATGGTCTTTCCCTGCAAACATCTTCTGTGATGGGCCATTAGTCTGCACCTCCTCTGCGACTGGCTCTGGTCTGACTGGTCATCAAATGGCAATCCCTTTCCTCCGCTCTCTCTGTGCAATCATGATGTGCAACATTGCACATATAGATCTTACTGCTGGTCTCTGAAGCATACTGCAGCATGGCCATACCTCTCAACCACTTAGAGCAAGAAATCTAGACAAAGGCACAAATAATGGTGGGACACAGGCCCAAAAATAGGCACACTTTTTAAATATCGCTCTTATAAACTTAGAAAGCTGATAGAATAACAGGTTTTGCATTACCATGAATTTTCTGAATGAAATGAAGTCTGAAACTCAAATATATGCCATCACTTTCTGACTTCAGTTCTCAATGACTTGCCAATGATTTATCAGAAAACCGCAATTTTATGAGAAATAGAACAAACATACGAAGCAAAAATCTGGACGGCTGAGAGGTATGGCCATGCCACCATAAGAATTTAGGCAGTAGACATATGCCTCATCATTCTTAACAAACTGTCAGTGATATTTAAGTCTGCAACACTGCAGAATTATAAATTGCCACTGCAATGCTCTGTGGATTTCATATCAGTGTCATGCCATGACTCCAAGGCTTATCCAGTATTACCACTAAGATGTCCCTGTGGGAAGTCACCTCACAAAAACTGCTGATATAGGTCAGATATATTCTAGATGTGGGAATCGTAGGAACTACTTGGATAATGCACAGATACTTTGTATCCAATCCCCCATCTGTTGCACACCAGTTGGCAGCTGATGGAGTGGAGACTCTTTAGGCTAATGTATCATTGTGCACGTGGACCTGATGGGGCCTTAATTGCAATGTGGATGAGACTATGGCCCCTATAACTGCAGAAAAAAAGGACAGTTCATAGAATACCTGCATAGTGTTGTTTGTCCCCTCAGTGGTCCTTAGAAATGACATATGCTTCTCTGCTTTATGCAGCATCATGTCAAGGAACTGGATTGATATTCATGAGGTAGATGCCTGAGATATACCCATAGTTGTCCCCTTTTGGTTGCTGAAAGTTCTCTGTAGTGAGTATAGTCAGAGCTGCACATACCTAGTGTCCACTGGGATCAGTATTCCATACATCTTGGAGCAGGTCTACTGTCTCTCATATGGTGTCTCTGTCCACATGACAGCAGTCAGCTGAGCCCCTATCATGGTGATGATTGTATGTTAGGTGTGGTAGGATCCTTCTGCAACGAGAAGGGTAATGGCATGCCTTGTTGTGGACAATGGCTGTGACAGGGTCTTCTAACATATGCTGCTCATATGTGACAACTGCTTCACCTAACATTGTAGTGTGGGTTCTTTCCTTATTCACTGAGGAATGTCAGGATACAAACTCACTGGTGGATGCAACTGATCCCACAATTCATATACATGTCTGAATCACTCCACTGTATAATTTACTCTCATTTATATTCACAATGGAGCACATTAGCATAGTGGTGCTCATTTATATATCATTATATGCTCATTAGCATATGATGCAAAACGTACAGTTTCACCTGGTTGTGTGATAGTTCTATCTGTGTCGTGAATTGGTCCCACCTTTCATGCTGCTACGCATTTTCAATTTTACCTAATGCATTGCACTATTTGTTTATGAACCTCAACCAGTAATTTCTTAAACAGTGTTTATTTTATTTTTTTTTTATTTTATTTATTTTCCATTTGTATACCAGGTTAGTCCAACTGGACACAAGGTGACCATTTTCAGCGGAGGCCTGGGGAGAAAAGCTATAATTACATAGTAAAAAAATATAAAAAAATAATAAAAAATAATTAAAAAAATTATATAAACATAGCTATTTTAACCCAGCCACTGGGGATGCACAAGCCAGTGCATTTCTTTGTGCCGGTCCCAAGGCCGGATAAATGAGGAGGGTTGCGTCAGGAAGGGCATCCGGCATAAAATTTTGCCAAATCATACATGCAGACAAAAGTACACATATACATACCGGATCGGTCGAGGCCCGGGTTAACAACGACTGCCACCAATACTGTTGGCCAACAGGGTGCTAGCGGAAATTGGGCTACTGTTGGCCGAAGGAGGAGAAGAGGCGGAAGGCATGGCCGAAGGCAGGTAAAGGCTAGGACTGTGATAGTGAGGGTCGGAACTTTGAATGTTGGCAGTATGACTGGTATAGGGAGAGAGCTATCTGACATGATGGACCGAAGGAAGGATGGTATATTGTGTGTGCAAGAGACCAGATGGAAGGGGAGCAAGGCTAGGTGTATTGGAGGCGGGTTCAAATTGTTTTATCATGGTGTGGCTGTGCGGAGAAATGGTGTCGGCATTATCCTGAAGGAACAGTATGCTAAGAGTGTTTTGGAGGTGAAAAGAGTGTCGGCTAGAGTGATGTTTATGAAGCTGGAAATTGATGGTGTAATGATGAATGTTGTTAGTGCATATGCTCCACAAGTTGGGTTTGAGATGGATGAGAAAGAAAAATTTTGGAGTGAGTTGGATGAAGTGGTGATGACTGTACCCAAGGATGAGAGACTGGTGATTGGAGCAGATTTCAATGGGCATGTTGGTGAAGGGAACAGAGGAGATGAGGAAGTGATGGGTAGGTATGGTGTTAAGCAAAGGAATGCAGAAGGTCAGATGGTAGTGGATTTTGCAAAAAGGATGGACATGGTTGTGTTGAATACATATTTTAACAAGAGGGAGGAGCATAGGGTGACATACAAGAGTGGAGGAAGATGCACACAGGTGGAGTATATCTTACGTAGAAGGGCCAGTCTGAAGGAGATTGGAGACTGTAAAGTGGTGGCAGGGGAAAGTGTAGTTAGGCAGCATAGGATGGTGGTTTGTAGGATGACATTGGTGATCAAGAAGAGGAGGATGAGTGTGAGGGCAGCACCAAGGATCAAATGGTGGAAATTGAAAAATGGTAATTGTGAGGTGATGTTCAGGGAAGAGTTAAGACAGGCACTGGGTGGCAGTGAAGAGTTACCAAATAGCTGGGTAACTACAGTAAAGCTAGTAAGAGAGATGGCTAGAAAGGTGCTTGGTGTGACATCTGGAAAGAGGAAGGAGGACAAGGAGACCTGGTGTTGGAATGAAAGAAGTACAGGAGAGTATACAGAGAAAGAGGTTGGTGAAGAAAAAGTGGGACTGTCAGAGAAATGAAGAAAGTAGACAAGAGTATAAGGAGATGAGGTGCATGGCAAAGAGAGAGGTGGCAAAGGCTAAGGATAAGGCGTATGAAGAGTTGTATAAAAGGTTGGACACTAAGGAGGGAGAAAAGGACCTGTACCGATTGGCTAGACAGAGGGACTGAGCTAGTAAAGATGTGCAGCAGGTAAAGGTGATAAAGGATAATGAGGGAAATGTACTCACAAGTGAGGAGAGTGTGTTGAGCATATGGAAAGAGTACTTTGAGGGGCTGATGAATGAAGAAAATGAGAGGGAGAGAAGGCTGGATGATGTGCGGATAGTGAATCATGAAGTGCAGTGGATTAGCAAGGAGGAAGTAAGGATAGCTATGAAGAGGATGAAGAATGGAAAGGCTGTTGGTCTAGATGAAATACCTGTGGAAGCATGGAGGTGTTTAGGTGAAATGGCAGTGGAGTTTTTAACTGGATTGTTTAATGAAACCCTGGAAAGTGAGAGGATGCCTGAGGAATGGAGAAAAAGTGTTTCGGTACCGATTTTTAAGAATAAGGGTGATGTACAGAGCTGTAGTAGAGGGATTAAATTGATCAGTCACAGCATGAAGTTATGGGAAAGAATAGTGGAAGCTAGGTTAAGAAGGGAGGTGATGATTAGTGATCAGCAGTATGGTTTCATGCCAGAAAGAGCACTACAGATGCGATGTTTGCTTTGAGAGTATTGGTGGAGAAGCACAGAGAATGTCAGAAGGAGTTGCATTGTGTCTTTGTGGATTTAGAGAAAGCATTTGACAAGGTGTCTAGAGAGGAGTTGTGGTATTGTATGAGGAAGTCAGGAGTGTCAGAGAAGTATGTAAGAGTGGTACAGGATATGTACGAGAGTAGTGTGACAGCGGTGAGGTCTGCGGTGGGAATGACGGATGTGTTTAAGGTGGAGGTGGGATTACATCAAGGTTCAGCTCTGAGCCCTTTCTTATTTGTAATGGTGATGGACAGGCTGACAGACGAGATCAGACAGGAGTCCCCGTGGACTATGATGTTTGCAGATGACATTGTGATCTGTAGTGAGAGTAGGGAACAGGTGGAGGAGACCCTGGAGAGGTGGATATATGCTCTAGAGAGAAGAGGAATGAAGGTCAGCAGGACTAAGACAGAATATATGTGTGTGAATGAGAGGGAGGATACAGGAATGGTGAGGATGCAGGGAGTAGAGGTGGCGAAGGTGGATGAGTTTAAATACTTAGGCTCAACAGTTCAGAGTAACGGTGAGTGTGGAAGTGAGGTGAAGAAGAGAGTACAGGCAGGATGGAGTGGGTGGAAAAGAGTGTCAGGAGTGATTTGTATCAGATGAGTACCAGTAAGAGTGAAAGGGAAGGTCTACAAGAGGGTAGTGAGACCAGCTATGTTATATGGGTTGGAGGCAGTGGCATTGACAAAAAGGCAGGAGTCAGAGCTTGACGTGGCAGAGTTGAAGATATTAAGATTTGCACTGGGTGTGATGAGGATGGACAGGATTAGAAATAAGTATATTAGAGGGTCAGCCCAGGTTGGAAGGTTTGGAGACAAAGCCAGAGAGGCAAGATTATGTTGGTTTGGACATGTGCTGAGGAGGGATGCAGAGTATATTGGGAAAAAAGATGCTAAGGATGAAGCTGCCAGGTAATAGGAAAAGAGGAAGGCCTAAGATAAGGTTTATGGATGTGGTGAGAGAGGAAATGCAGGTAGTTGGTGTGACAAAGCAAGATGCAGAGGACAGGAAGAAATGGAAACAGTTGATCTGCTGTGGCGACCCCTGACGAGAGCAGCCGAAAGAAGAAGATATAGACATAGCTATTTTGTACAAAGTACAAGTTTGTTTATAACTTGTCCAAAACATTTTTATTTCACAATAACATTATTTTTGTTTTAAATTGTTGGTATTAGAAGTGATTGGGCACGTGTGCATGTGTGTGCTTGTGTGTGTGTAAACAAGTATGTTTTGGGTGGCTGGACTGTATAGCCTACACACACACACACACACACACACACACACACACACACACACACATATATATATATATATATATATATATATATATATATATATATATATATATATATATATATATATATGGGTCTACCTGACAACACCGACGCACTAGAACACCGACAACGAAATCACCGACACCACATAACCGAAAGTTCACAATCCCAACAATCAACAAACAAAACAAATCCCCTGTTCAAAAAGCACACACACAACACAAGCACACCAAAATCCTTACAAACCCACACTAAACCTTACATACACAACTATCTATAACCTTAACCCAAACCCTAACCCTAAGGTCCGTCACTATCGCACACTCACCTAACCCGTGCCCTACCCCTAACTCACTTAACCCGCCCCTAACCCTAAAGACTGTCACTATCGCACATTCACCTAACCCGCGCCCTAACCCTAACTCACTTAACCCTCCCCTAACCCTAAAGACTGTCACTATCGCACACTCACCTAACCCGCGCCCTAGCCCTAACTCACTTAACCCGCCCCTAACCTTAAAGACTGTCACTATCGCACACTCACCTAACCCGCGCCCTAACCCTAACTCACTTAACCCACCCCTATCCCTAGAGTCCGTAAATATCACACACTTACCTTACTCGCACCCTAACCCTAACGTCCGTCACTACCGCATACTTACACAGCCTTTTCACATGTCGGTGTTCTCAGCGTCGGGGTTTTCATCCGTCGGTCATCTCAGTTTTCGATCTTCTGGTGTAGGTGTTCTCATTGTCGGCGTTGTCAGCTTTCGGCGTTGTCAGGTAGACCCATATATATATATATATATATATATATATATATATATATATATATATATATATATATATATAGCCTACACACACACACACACACACACATATATATATATATATATATATATATATATATATATATAAAATATTTCAAACAATGATCAACAACAGTAAATTAATGATAAATACTGAACAAGTGAAAAATTCAGAACATGAATTCATATTCAGAGAAATAGAAACGTTCACCAGGAAGGCTTATTAGCAACCTATAGATATAAATATTCATAGTGGGGTACTATTTCTGATTAGCACTACCATTCTTGAACACTCCCCACCCAATTCCAACCTTGTAGATAACGTAACCAAGACAGTATAACTACTTAAACATTCTAACATAATAAATCATTAAGACAACAGTCCTAGTTCATTAACTCACAATGCCTCGTTACCTGTCTCTTCTTACTGCTACAAAACAGTGAGATGAGTCAGCCAATGAACTTTATTACTGCTAGTATTTACCTCTCTGTCATTCCAGTATCAAAATATCTAGGCCACAGGACCATATGCGGATCATTCTCTAGTTTCAACAAGGTGACAAACTGTTATTTGTGTTTGTGTATCCTTGTTGATATTCCCCAACTATTTGTGTATTTCACTATGAAGGAGCATTACCACTGCCCACTCAGATTAGTAGGGCCTTTCTTCTTTGAGGCAATGTACAATCTAGTAATCATAGAGAAGTGAACTAGCTGAAGCATCTCAGCCTGCCTTAATTTAATTTTGTTTTTGGTAGTTCTTCAGCATCAAAAACTTGTCCTGGAAAGGTGGAGAATGCTCACTGACCTTGGTTACCATATTAGTAGCTTCCCCAATATTTATGCAGCATACAGACATTATCAAAATGTATGCAGTTCATCTGCTTCTGTGTCCTTACAAGCTGTACGGTAGAGCTTTGCTTACATTGCATCTCTTCCCCCCTAATAGGGGATCAATAGCCTCTATATATAATTCTTAACTGGTATGTAAGGAGACTAGGGTGTTTTTTAGTTCTCCTAAAAAGGATAAACTGATGATCCATCAATGCAATAGGTTTTGCACTATGAATCCTTATTAAATGATGTTGAAACATAGCCAAAGCAGGCAAGTTAATGCTTAGGGTTAGATAGGAATACTAAAATACTATTCTTCTATAGTCTTCTTATAGCCCTCTCAGGGGAAGGGGATTACCTTTTCATCTCCCGCCTATGTTCTTATCAAACATACAGATGCAAAGTGAATTATATATTGCATGTTGGAGCTGAAAATATCTCCATCTATCATATACTGAAAGGATATATCTGTTCCTTAGAGTATCAGAATATCTAAAAGCTTTCATCCCTTCCAGACTTTGGCACAGTTTGGAAATCCACATTATGCCTTTCTTCAACCAGTCTTCCCAACATAGCTTAGGATGAACCCATAGTGGAATCTCTATACATCAGTGATTGGTCTAACAGGATGCTTTCTTAAAATGTTACAGTGTCCTGAAAATAAGGGACAAGGTGAATCATAGGTTTGTAGGGTGTGTAGTAGGCTAATGGCCCTGGAGCCTTTACAAGCCTAGCCCATAAGATTACCCTGGCATCATGCCACCCAACCATAGATCCTAGTGCCTCTGTCGAATAGAGCCAGAATCAGTTAGACAAGTGCTTAGGAAGTGACATACTGTACCATTCTAAGGCATAATTAACATGCTCCTCAACAGCTCTGCTTTAGTGTAGCATTTGGAGCAGAGGTTAAGCTTATGACCAGTAGTACCTGTGGTACGGGGTTTGATTCCCTCAGCCTTCATTTGCCTACTTTGTGACCTTTGTGCAAGTCACTTAACCATACATTGTTCCCAGGTCACCACTGAAAAGGGAGTGTGTATCCAGTGGGCACACCTGATTAACAAATGGGTATTATTATTATTACTATTATTATTATTATTACTATTATTATTATTATTATTACTATTATTATTATTATTACTATTATTACCATCTACTCCAAGAGGTGTAAAAGAGGTAGGAGAATCAAAATAGTGCTGCAAGTCAAAGGCAAGTGCCATCTTACCCATTTCTGGAAGTCAAGCACCACCCTGTTTGCTCACAAGGAAGAGCACCGAATTTAAAACTATCCCTGTTTATTTTTCTCATATAAATTGGATGGCAAGATTTTTTATTTTTGAAAGTCAATGACAGGAGCAGTGCGAATATGTTGACAGATATATATAGCTTAGGACAGAACACCACCTTCATCAACATGAAGAGCTCTTCCCATAACAATTTAAGGTTTAGATTAACCATGATATACAATGGCACTGTAGTCATTTTAATTCCTAAGCATTTAGTATTGACTTTACACCACTTAATTGGTGGGGTTATCCCTGGCTAGTTGTACTACTGCCATATTAGCTGGAGAAATCTCTTTCTTGTCTAAGTTTGTTTTTAGGTCACAAATGGCACAGAATGATGATATTGTATTCAGAATTACCAATATGTCTTTTTCCAGGTCTTCTAAGTAAATAATATAATCACCTGCAAAACAGCAGGGCTCACAGTCCTTTGCTTGGTAATTCTCAGCCATCAAGATCAGAATGATTTCTCAGTGCTTGGTCTGAAGGCTCTATGACCAGCAGAAATAGCACGAGGGGCAGAGGCTAGCCATGTCTTGTCCTGCTTTTCAAGAATAATGGGTCTCTGATGTCTGATTGCCTGTGAATACTCTAGCAAAGGGGGGTATAGGATTTTACTCTTTCAATGTACTATTTATCTGGGATATGAGCTTTTACTACTCTGTCTCATAAGTAATCCCACTTTATAGGTTCATTGGTACTTACTAGGCTATTAATCCATGAGGATCACTAGAAGCTTATCCATACATTCCCATAAAGTTTTTAGCCCTTATATTTTAAGTATGAATAATCCAGAGATGAGCAGAGCATTTACATGTCAGCCTTGTGTGAAACCAACTGTGAATTTGCAGTTACCCATCCATTTGTCCAGATTATATTTGAATAGTGGGTTCCGGCACGTAGCTCGCAAGACATTGCCCTGTGAGCTGCATTGCAGAAACCAACTGGCTGCAGCAGCACTTTGCCATAGAGCAATACAGCTGTAAAGCATAGCTGCTGCAGCTGTAAACTATGGACAGATGTATGTTAACTGGTGGTGATCATTACAGACAGCTGCCCGGCTGTATTCTAGCTGAGACAGCCATACTAGACCGTCGTGTAACACATTCCGCATACACATTCAAGGACTGCATTTATTTAATTATTTGTTTATCATATTGTCAGATGTCTGATAATATAATAAATAAATAATTAAATAAATGCAGTCCTTGAATGTGTATACGGAATGTGTTACACATCTAGTACGGCTGTCTCAGCTAGAATACAGCCGGGCAGCTGTCTGTAATGATCACCACCAGTTAACATACGTCTGTCCATAGTTTACAGCTGCAGCAGCTATGCTTTACAGCCATATTGCTCTACGGCAAAGTGCTGCTGCAGCCAGTTGGTTTCGGCAATGTAGCTCGCAGGGCAATGCCTTGCGAGCTACACGCCGGAACCCAAAACAGAATATGATATTAGTGGTTTAAACTATATATTGTTAGTGTTGGAAGAAAGAATGGAATGTTTCTTAGAGTCATGACAAGGTAAACTATTTGTACATCTTGGAGCCCTGATAATAAAATGAGATAGGATTTATGAAGTCCATAGCTTAGCACATCACCACTTTAAGAAAAGTTAACCCACTCTCAGCTGAAACAGAGAATTACTGAAATGCTTACTTGCTGAAATGATTTCCATTTTGCATGGAATCCAGCACCTGTGTATTCTCTTTCAAGGTGTAACACTGTTGTAAGTACATCAGACAGAGAGCATAATAAGCTGCCAGACCTAAGCACTACATTGTAATCAGGTTACTGTATCAGCTGATCCCTGTATGTAACAACCTTCCCCAGACAACGTATACCAGTTGTGGACAAGACCTACATTAAGTTCGCTTGAATACAGATGGAAACAGTAAGTCTATGTAATCTACCCTATTAAATGCATCTAGTTTTATGTTGCTTTCATCTGACTGTTGCTTGTCAGCTTTAATAAGGGAAAATGTATTTTATTTGTTCTAATTTTTGTTTCAGGTGCTTTAGCAGGGCAGCATTTGTCATGCCTCATCCCTGCGTTTATTAATCCTTTGAGGTGTTTTTATGTGTAATGTCAACTCTGACAGCTGAAAGTAAAGTGGTAAATTCCCAATAAGACACTAGGAAGTTAATTCACTAATGAGGTTACTGGCAAGTGGCTATAATGAATGAGAGAAATGGTTACAAATTAAAGTCACAGCCTAGAGTGCTTGAAAAACTGAAAAGGATATTGCCAAATGCTGACTAAATGCAAGCCCCAGTAGTTGTTTTCTGATTGTTTAAGTTATTGGTAAACATTTGGCTTTTCTCTGTCTCTCCTTCTTTCTTTTGCTGTCCTTCTGTCTTAGTCAGATATCTCCAGATTTTAAGGCTAGACAGTTAATCCCACTGCTCTTTGCACCTAGGGCAAAATTACCCATGAATCTCTGTCAGACATACCTGACTCACAATGACTGAGGCTGTTCCTATTGCTTAGTGCCGAGTACACTCATGAAATGCTTATCAAATTTTCTCTCTTATGGGCTTTAATGTGCAATTAGGAGGTTCTTTACCTCCCTTCAGTAGACTACTTTAGCTAAAGCCAAGTAGAAATACACTGCAGAAATGGTGGTTTCAAACTGCTGCCTTTGTGCTGCTTAACCAACTGAATGTCTTCTAGTTGGATTCCTTGGCAGTACCAATGACCCAGAGTCTCTGCATGCTAGATAATGCTTAGTCTAGTAAAAGTCGTCACAGCAACTGCTACAAGATGTAGTAGCTAGCATGGAAGTGCATGTTCTGATGGTAGTCCATCTACCTATTTTACTTCCTGTTGGATATGCTATAAATCTAATTAGTCATTTGTTTTCCTCTTTCTCCCTCGCACCCCATAATAATTGCCTTTAGTCTGTGTCATACACTCTTGAATTATGTTACTTTTTGACACGGTTTTCTGTTTAGAACAGCTGTTCCTGTAATCCATACCCTTTCAGTGAAATAATACTTCCTTGTGTCTCCTGTGAACTGCCTATATTTTGTCTTCATCTTGTGTACTATTTCTGTTATACAAGTTTTTTTACATGATATTACCTACCTAAATTCTATAGATTCTTTTGAGGCACTTAAAACTTTGTCATGTTTGCATTCTGCCTTCATTTTGGAGCTCTATCCATGTTAATAGTTCTTGTCTGTCATTATATAGAGTATGCTATAAACTGTGCATTTTTTTGATCAGATATGCTATAAACTGTGCATTTTTAAGATCAGATTTTCAGAGCATCACAAAATACACCAGTTGAGGTTTTTACAAGTTATATATATATATATATATATATATATATATATATAGGTAGTAATCTCTTACCGTATGTCTTTATAGAAGCATAAAAATGTCTTTTCAGCATGCTTTAGCTGATGGTGCCATTTCCTCTCCATCACAATATTCCATTATCCTCCCTCACTGCTTTGTTATATTGCTTGTTTACTTTCACGTAATGTCATATGACTACCTCCTTCATCCAGTTTGTTGTCACTATTGCTTCCCCTCAAACTGTATGCTTCTATTTTGTTTTTTTTTTAATTGTCATATACACTGCTTAACGTTTTTGCACTAAATTTAAAATGTCATTTTTTAAACACCATTCCACCAATCTTTTCAAGTCTATTCTGATTATTACTCCACTTTTCTTTGTATTAACAATATTAAATAATGTAAAATAATATTGTATCATTTACAGAAAGGTAGCATTTTCCTTTCAGACATCAAAAAGTGCTGACTCCATTACTGATCATTGTATTACCCCCCCACCCCCACCCCCACCCCCGTGATTATCATTTCATCTGAGTGGATTCAGTTTGTGGTAACACTTTACCTTATAAGTTAGCCAGTGCCTTTCTACTTTTCCACCCTCTAATCTGTTCCATATCTTTTTGATTTGGTCAATGATATCATTGATATGTTATGCTTGGATTATATCATATGCCTTATTAAACCCTAGGCAGGCCATATCCACAGCCTTTTTCTGGTCTAAGACATTGGTTGTCCAGTCACAGAGCTCTGTGACATTTGGCTGGCATGACCATCCTCTTTGATAGCCATAAATCACTGGATCCCATGTCTCATGGGCCAACAAATATTTTAAAGTCCCTTTCTTCATAGGTGACTCCATGAATGAAATCAAGCAGAGACACTGATACTTTTCAGCCTCAGTGCTATTCCCAGTCTTTTGAAGGACCATCCATTCTGCTCTGTTTTACTTTCCCATTCTACTTCAGAGGTTAATTTGATGCTAGCAGTTCAGGAAGCATTCTAGGTTGAATTCCATCAGCCCACTGGTATATGCACATCCAGTTTTGGATTTTCTTTCAGCACTGTTTCTTCTGTGAAATGACTGCGCTCAGTATTCTAATCCTGGGCTCTTCTATTGATTAGATTGGGCAAACTACCTTGGTTTTCCTTAGTGAATGTTGAACAAAAGCATTCATTTGGCAATTGTGCTTTTTTACCTACGTTTTCATCTCACTCCATTTATTTTATTTAAATTCACTATACACCCCTTTGTCTTTCTTTGTTCCATTTATTCCCCCCTTCCATTGAAGAAATTATACTTTTTTTCTGTTTGAACATTTTCCCTTTTGTTGTAATTAATATTTTGATTTGTTTCCTTTTTCTGATATTTTTTATATTTGTTTTCTCTAAGCACCATTATAAGAATAACTGTAGTCTTTATCTTTTTTGTTGACATATTTATTTCTCACAAAGACTTTTGTGATGGCAATTTTGATGACTCTTGTTTTTCTACAACTGCATTGTACCTTTTTACAGCAGTATTTCTGAGGCCATTTTTTCAGTGCCTGGCCTCTTGACATCCAAAACAGACTCTTTATGTTTTGTCTGGCTCTGTAGTTACAATGATGGTGAAAATGATTATTTGATTACTACTTACACTCAAAAGACTGCCTGCATCCTGAGCTAAAATCCACTTTCCCATCACCATTTGAGAATATCAGGTTCAATACGTTTTTTATCTTGATTACTTCTACTACTCTTATAATGTATCAGCGTTTTTCCACAAAACTACTTTTTTGTTTGCTAGATTCTAGAAACTACTTATTATCTTCTATGCTTTCTTGTTTCAGCCTGTTTTTGTCTCATCCATGAAGAGGCTATAACTGACTGTTTATTGTTGATTTTTTCACCTCATCACAGCTTACCATCTTGTCTTCTCATTAACTTGGTCTACCAGACCAGCCTTAGTCACATCCTGAGTTCAATCTGATCCCTGTCCAGAGCTGGCGAGGGGATTGAGGATGCTGGTGCAACATCATACTGCAGCCAGCAAGTGTTTTAACCCTCAGTACCCATGCTGTGTGGATAGTCACAACAGGGGTTGGGGTTTGGGATAATGTTTAAGGTATTTACCTAACAGACACAAGGTACAGGGTTTGATTCTCACATTTGAAAGGAAACTGGCTAGGCTCAAAATGGCCTGCAAGGGCAGCTAGCTTAATACTTACTAATGAACTTGGGAATCCCACAGCAGCCTTTGAGAAGTGCATGCATACTTCTGCACATACTCATGCTCCTGACTGAGTGGTATGCTGCTTGCAGAACTGAACTCACCAGACTCTTAATGCTGCTAATGCAGTGAGCCTAGGCTGCACCCCCCAAGGTTGGGAAACCAGCATCAGCCACTTACTCCATCCTCCCAACTTGGTTCCTCCATTCATGTTGCTAGTCAAATATGGGCCATCTGAAGAGCAGGGCTTTATCCCTCTGCACCACAGGGCTTGGGTTGTCACTGAAATGTTTTGATGCTGTTCACATTATTGGCATTTATGTTAACTACAGTCATGAACTATAAGGGGAGGTCAGGATTTCACTGATGCTTATCTAGGCCTCCTTCACTTGCTAGTTGAAAGTTTGCTAATGGAAAGCACACACCTGTCACTTAAGATCCTGGTTCTCCTTTGTGACAGATACAGACCATCATACCAGTATCTGTCTGCATCATATATCTTATTACTGTCTGGATGACAGGATGGACTGTGTTTATCCTAGGTTATAGGAAACTCATCTAGGAGTATCTATCACTGCATGCTTTGAAAGAAGCAGGATGGCCCTTTGTTAATACAGCAACGTTCCTTCATACTCTGACCTTCTAGTTATTATTTTTGAAGTGCTGCAGTTCTCCACTGAGTGAACTAAACCTAAAGGCCTCTTTGTTTTTCTAAATCAACCTTACATTGCACGTCAGGCACTCTTTTTCATTAAAAACAGCTCACTCTTGAGCTATTTTCTATGCTTGCTGAATCCAAGTGTCACTGCAACAGTGGTACAAATTAATAGCACTTTCTAATCTAATCTGTTTTTACTTATAATTTGTATCATGCATTATTATTTGCTGTTTTGGCTTTACATAGACATGTCCAAGCAGTATGTAGAATGTAAGCTATAAATCTTATTGTTTATTTTAATTATTTATATTTTATAACTATATATTTTTCTTATGAATTCACTATGTATTATCACTTACCATATACTGTAGATGCATTATGTATTTGTTTTACTGTAGCATATATTTACATGCTTACATTTTATTACATTATCTTGACAGTAGAAGAAGACAATAAGATGATATATGCTATTCTTGTCTGTTTAAAATTCTACTCATCCAACATCCCACTGTTCTTCCTGAGCTTTTCTTTGTCTGTCCCATGCCCTCTTGAATGTCTCCATGGCTTTCCTTTCTCCCACCCATTCTAGTCCATTCATTGGCCTACAACCTTCTCTGTGGAGAAGTACTCTCAGGGATCCAGGGAGTAATTATCCCCTACAACCTGTTGCCTCTACCTCCCTCTCCCCTTTTAGCCTTTGTGTTCATGATGGTACTTTGATATCTCTCTAACATGATCTTATTCATTAATTTTTTTGTCTTCTGTGTATCTTCTGGTCTCTATTGAGAAGAGTACTATCTCCTCTAATCTCTGGCCACATCCTTTCCTATCCATCACATAAACCTTTCTGGTGTCTTTTCTCTTTTTTTTTAAACAAGAACCATCTTTATTGAGTTATCACTAATGACATAGGCAATCATACATTTATATAAATTAAAATAAACCATATTGACATATTTTCAGCTGCAAACCTTATACATTACAAATAATCTTCTGTATAGCCATTGCCAGTCAAATATTACACAGTTCATTCAGTTTTTACCTTACTTTAAACGTCATTCCTCCTCCAAAACTTTGTTTTACACATCTTGTTCCGACAATTCCCATTTTTCATGTAATTTGCTCCTACCCTTTTCTAAATATCTCATTTCCAGTTCTTGTATCTCTGTTACTATATTCACTACTTCTAGTATGGTTAGTTTAAACTTTGATTTCCATTTTGTAGTAACTGCTTTTTTGGCAGCCACTGGAGTTAAACTCAGCAAAACATTACTATGTCTAGGCAATTACAGTTTCACAGCTCAAGAAAATCATTTCCTTAGTTACACCAATTTGCTCACCCAGTATTTCTGACAGAGTACTCTGCAGCAAATTTTTAAAGTCTGCCAACTAATTACACTCCCATAAATATGTTCCAAATTACCTCTTTCTTCTCAATCACACCTCCAACTTTTGTAATCTACCTGAGGAAAAAACTCTTTGGAGTCTGCTTGGGGTATACAATGCCTATGCAAACACTTCCAAGCAAAAATCCTAAATCCTCTAGAATTTGTTGCACATTTGGGAGCTATACATATATTCTCCCATTATTTCTTTGTGAATTGCTTATCCAGTCTCTCTTACCAATCCTTTCTAACCTCCTCTGATTGATTCCTATAATTATCAAGCAATATTTTATATCCCCTACTAACTATTCATTTTTAATAGCAGCTTCTGTTCTACATTCCACTACAAAGTCTGCCAGTGTTGGTCTTTCATTTTAGATCCTTATATTCCTTTCTCTTTGCCTATACTCTGATATCCATCCTTGACAGGGAAGGCATTCTCTAGCCTGCAGACCACCGGGCGGCGCAGTGGTGCAGCGGTTAATGTTGTTGCCTCACAGCAAGAGGTTCACCGGCTCGATTCTCGGCTGGGGTGCATTCAGTGTGGAGTTTGCATGTTCTCCCTGTGTTCACGTGGGTTTCCTCCAGGTACTCCGGTTTCCTCCCACATTCCAAAGACATGCATCTGGAGCATTTCTCCCCGGGCCTCCGCTGAAAACAGGCTCTCTGGAACCTAGTCGGAGTTTCCCGGTCAACAAATGATAAATAAAATAAAATAAATAAAATATATTATTGGCCTCCTTCCATTCCATTAACTTTTCCTCTCTAATTATTTGCTCCAAATACCTTAGTTTCTTTGCCAGTTTTCTCCAGTAAAATTTTAGTCCCCCCTTACCTGTTCTCTGTACTCCTAATTACAGTCATCCTTACCGGCAACATCTCCTTTCTCCATTCCTGTGTTGGCTTAGTTCTTAAAATACCTTCTGCTACTTCATAAATATAATTTTGTGTATGGTTATTGCCCTTCTACTTAAGGATCTGCATTCACAACCCTAGTCTCTCCTTATTTCTTGAGCTTTTCCCCCATTCCTTCATCATCCTTTTCCCCTTTAAATTATAGCCTTCTGTTTGTGCCATGTATAGGACCCTTAACTGTGTAGCTCTGAAATATTCTTTCAGATCAGGAAATCCCAAAACACCTTGTTATACTGGAAGGATCAACTTATCTCACTTGACTCTTGCACTCTTCCTTTTCCAGATAAAATCCTTCAACTCTTTATTAATTGCTATCCACAACTCCTCCTCTGGTTGATAAAAAATATGCATGACCAGTGTATATAACTAAAGGGACTAAAACATTTTCATGCTTGTAACTTGCTATCCATAATCATAAAACAGAGCTTTCAGTTTTTCCATTTTTGCATTAACCTTTGTTTAGTCCCACATATCCTTAGCTGCCATATGTTTAGTCCCATATATCCTTAGCTGCCATATGTTTAGTCCCACATATCCTTAGCTGCCATAATAGAATCCTTCTAGGTTCATAGGTAGGTACTAGGCTATCGGCCCAAGGGCCTACGTAAGCCTAGCCAACAAGGTTCCCTGGCTTACACCACCCAAGAAAGTTATTTTCCTGTGCCACTGTCCAGCAGAGACACAGAAGTGATCCCCGGGGTGTATTTTCTATTTCCCATCCACTCATCAAGATTTTTCTTGAACAGTGCTAATGAAGAACTTTGCTTGACATAGATGGGTAGCTTGTTCCAGAGTATGGGAAGTCTCTGGGACAGGAATCTATCCCTCCATCATGTCCTGTTTATTGTGGTGACAAGGTTTAGATCCCTAGAGCATGTAGCTTGGAGGGATTGGGATTTCTTTAGGTGTAGCATGTCCAACAGCTCTGGGTTTGACATAGCTTTATATGTTAGGCAGAGATCACCTCAGAGTAGGTGATATGCTACGGAGTAAAGCTGGAGTTTTTTGAGATGGTCAGTGTAGGGCATTTGTTTGAGGCCAGTAATCCTCTTTGTGAGGTACTTCTGTGGCCTTTCCAGCTGCTGCAGATGTCTTGTGAGGTACATTCCAAAAGGGGCGTTGTACTCTATAATGGGTCTAATGAGTGTCGAGTAGAAGGGAACAATGACCTCTTTATCTGATATGGAGACAGAATCCTTGTCATATTCCACTAGTCACATTATTTATTACTGCAGACCAGAATCAGTGACCCCCCCCCCAAAAAAAAATGGTGAAAAAAGGCTCCAAATCAGGGACAGAGGTTCTTTTAACCTTAGAAAGTTACTAGAAGAACAGGCTTTGCTTTACCATACATTTTTCTGAAGGATATGAAGTCTGAAAGTCAAATGTCTGCCATTAATTAGTGATTGCAGTCCTGAAGCATTTCTCATAAAACTGCAAATTTTATGAAAAACAGACTGAAAATATTAGGCAAAAAATCTGGGCAGTCTGCAAAATTCTGTACAATTGAAGGTTAAATATTACTGACATTGTACTCTCTCTCTACTGTCAAATGAAAATAACAGTTTTTGAGACTGTTGAGAAAATAGATGCAGGATTTTATTAACATCATAAGACAATTTGGTATTTTCCCATCAGTCTGCTATGAATGGAAGTGAAGCGTTGAAGCTTCAAAGTGGCAAACTACCCAATTATCAGTTAGAAATTAAAGCAATGCATACTGTAATTTAAGCAAAACTTAATGTATGTTGTTTATATACTCATTTTCACTGATCCTAAACTGATGAAATCCATGATTTTTGACATGCATTGGCTCTTGTTACTTTTTCTTGTCACATATCTCTGTTACTAGGCAGATGAAATTCAGAATGTAATATTCTTTTTTAAACTTCCTCTCCCTGATCAGATTAGAGGTGCATTCTTTTAACAGTCCTTAGTCAGCAGAAACTGTTTCTGCACAATATATTTAGTTGGATATTCAAAGATATCTAGCATCAACTTGTCTCCTAACTGCAATATATTCTTTTAATTTAAAAAAACACATCTAAAATCTATTTAAAAGACAAATGAACATTACCTGTGCACACAAAATAATAATGTGTCCTGTAACCATCTTACAATCACAACTATTTGTGACCTTCCATTCAGCCATGCAGCAATTCCTTTCCTCATCCTTGGCTCTCTCCCCTGCCCCATTGTCTCTCGTTTTCCTATCAGCTGCCTCTGTGGGGCCAAGTTAAAGGCTTTACTGATGCCTGGGTAGATCAAGTCTAAATGTACTACATTTCTCTTCTTTAATAACTGAATGTTGCTTGCTTGATTTACAAATGTTTTGAAAGTGGTTCCATTTTTTACACTTGTGGCATTGCTGACCAAATGCTAAGCACGTCTCTCTTTTAGTCTCATGATTGGCATCACAGTTATGACGGTTAACAGTAAGACTTGACTTGGGTTTGGATGACTCACCTTTATACTGCATTGAGCATGTATATTTTGCTGAGCCTTTCTTAGAACTTGCTGGAAAGTTATGGGTCCTCCATGAAAAACCTGCAGGGGCTGCAGCTGCTATGTTCTTTGGCCTGTTTCTGCTAGTCACGTGCTGCATGCTGTCTACTCTTGCTCTAGATGCTGCTGAAACCATGCTGTTATCACTTGTAAGCATACTTGTGTGCCTTTCTATGAGCTCATGGATTTGACAAATCTCTATAGCTTTGCTCAACATTAAATCACTGTCACAAAGCAAAAGCTTTCTAACTGCAGCATTTTTAACACCACACACAAGCCTGTCCTTTATCAACTCATCTTTCAAATCATCAAATCTGCACATTTTAGCTTATTTCTCAAGTCAGTGATATAAGCTGCAAAAATGTATCCTGGCTTTTGGTCTCTTGTACAAAATAGGTGCCTCTCTAATGTAACATTTGTCTGGGGGTCACACATTTCTCTAAATTTACATTTCAAGCATTCGGGGTCCTCTCTTGATTTAGCCAGTACAATAATATGGTGGTTTTCCCCCTCTCCTGTATATACTGCTGGTGGATACACAAATGAACGCTCTCTTTCAATGGCTTCTGACCCCGCAAAGCTAAGTAAAATAAATGCCTTTGTACATGCATCTTTGTCAGAAAAAGATGCTTGTATGAAAATGTCGTATTCCTGCTCAAATACTCTCCAATTCTCTGCAGTATTATGATCAAACACAAGTGGACTGGGTCTGTGAAATGCCTCTGCCATATCAACACACAGTAGTGAAGGTGCTTGAAATCATGTATGAACATACACACACACACACACACACACACACACACACACACACACATATATATATATATATATATATATATATATATGCCAGAAATGTATGCCAGAATTTGTAACTATGCCTAATAGCACAACAGACTCTTTGAAACAACTGCACTTTGCTAAATAAGTCTCCATAACACAAGAATATATTAAAATAACTGTACTTTGTAAAACCACCCTTTATCAGTGTAAGAAATACTTTGAAATGACTGTATTTTGTGAATGAACTGTATACAGCACAAGAAACTCAGAATAAGAAACACTTTGAAATTAATGCACTTTGCAAATGAACTGTATACAGCACAAGAATCTTTTCAAAATGGCTGCACTTTGAGAAATAACTGTACAATGTAAGAAGCACTTTGAAATGGCAGTACTCTGTGAATAAATGTACACAGCACAAGAAACTTTTTGAAATAGCTGTACTTTGACTGCACTTTGCAAAATAACTGTACTTTGCACATAGTAAACGCTTTGAAATAATTGCACTGTAATAAAGCACACACTGCAAACACTTTGATACTCTCAGATACTTCAAATAACTCTAGTTATGCTTTGAATGGCTTCCATCAATGTGAAATAGTAGCTTATACCAAAATATGGTTGTTTACTAAAAAAGTACAATTGCCTTGCTTTTCTAATCTTATTTTGCCCTTTTTTGTATTTGTTATACCCATTTAACCTCTTACCATGCTCATTATACTTTTCTTGTGCTCATTTTACTTTAAACATGCTCGTTATGCAAACCAGAGGTAATTCTGAACCCCATATAAGTGTTTCTGATAATTTTATCAAATATCGTGGTTTGAACACTTTGTTTAATTAACAATGTGTTTTGTGCCTTTCATTTGATTAATAATACGTTTTGTGCTACTCATTTGATTAATAATGTGTTTTGTGCTGTACGAATGCTCCATATCGTTTTCTTTGAAAAATAAATCATTTGTGCAAGTTTTGGTTGCCTGAAGTTCGTTTCTGGCCTTTTTTAATCATTTGAGCACTGTATCACCCAGCCTGCTCAATATACCTTCACTGTCAACTCTGCACCTCATAGCTTGAAGAAATTTTACTCTTAATCCTGGTTCTTACACTACGTCACTCATCCCATCAGGATAAAACAGACAAACAGTTGTGGGATCGGTTCAAGCAGCTTTATTATACACAAACACATCAGGATTAAGGCTTAGTAACTCAAACTTACATACATTTATAAACAGACTGACTACTGCAATCATACATATTTACATTCTGACTGTTCTCCCAAAATGGCACTGCTGCCTGTACATGCTCACTATTTATATGTAAGTGCCTTACTTACACTTGGAAATGTTTTTTAAAGTTACAACATATGCTCAGTTTTACATTTCCCATGCCTTATTCTTAGTTTTATGATGTTCCTTTTCTCTGATCTTGCATCTGATGCCCTCTTTTTCTTTCCTTAACAACCTATAGCTAAACACCACTTGATTTAACCCTCTCCTGTCAGTTTTGCATTTATCTGTGATTCTAGTAACATCAAACCTCCTTTCTTATATCATTACTTGAGTGCCCCATTTTCTACCCAGACTTTTTGCATTGCAAAGTAATACTACCCAGCCACTCTCCCAGCCACTCTCCCAGTCACCCCTTATTTGTTAATCTGCTACACTCTGTTTATATTTAACCTTCTATGTCTACTCCTTCCTTTACTTCTGTAGCACTTCCTCCACCTTTCACTTAGTTTAGAGGTAAATTATTGAGATAGACCACTGCAGCCCAGCACAAAGCACTGTTGTTCTTTTGGGGTTAAGGTGGTACTTGTGGAGCTTGTCCTTGGCATACAGCTGATCTGTTAAGTCTCCCACTTTGCCCTAAGAGTCTCAAGTATTTTACTTTAATAAAATGCATCTATGTCTCCCCTTGGGGATCACCCAGGTCATCTCTTCACACGTTTTACTGAGTCCATCTCATTACACATTTTACTGAGTCCAGTTTCACTGAAGTCAGATTGCTCAGGTCATGCTTTTCACAAGTCCTGATCTCCTTTATGACTGGGCTTCGAATTACCAAAATACTCCAGTATCTCTACTCTCGTATCTCCGTCAGTTCCTGAACTTTGCCACCATCTCTCCTACAATACTTTTCTACTGTTCTGTCTCTTCTACCCTCTGTTCCTCCCATCTAGTAGAATGTCCATCCCCACACACTTAATTTAATTACTGCATTCCTTGCAGTGGCCGCTCCTGTGTAGGCATATACAACCACCTCTTGTTCTGTCTTCCATTTATAATTGCCACCACTCTTTGCATTACTCTTTCTACATGGCTTTCTCCTCCTTGTCATGCCTCTTGCATTGCCAGCTATCCAATATTTTTCCAGACTACCCAGAAATCAGAATGTTAATCTGGTAGTCCGGAAAGCACTGTACAAACTTTGGTATTCTGTTTATTTGTATAAACAGAATGCCAGCGTTTGTAAAAACGTAGACTTTGATGAGCTTTTTATTTGAAAAACATTGTTAAATGAATGCATTGAAAACCTAAGACTTCCTAAAAAAGGGGAAAAAAAAAACAAAATAAGGCATCCCACCTCATAATGGCGTATGCACTGACACAATAAAATGGGTGGGAAAGTATGTGAGGTGGGCAGAGAAATGGGCAGAGATGGGTGGGGCTGTTGGTAGTGCAAGGAATGTGGTTTTTGGTCCGTTTTTTACCACACAGAAATGTGGCAATCCTACATCCCTCCAGTAGCCACGTTTAGTACTTTTACGCTTCTCCTTTCTGTTTATCCCTCCTGGCTGTTCTCTTCTGATGATCTTTACCAAAGTCCTACTGTCCTCTGTCTTTTTCTACTGTCTTTCCCTCCAGGTTATCTGTTAGTCTCCAGTTGTTCTCTTCCCTCCTTTCAGAGTTCAGGTTTTCTCATCTTACTAGTTGGTAAGCCACAATCTCTAACTTTCATATTCTCCCATGAAGCTTCTCATTCTCTCAAGACCATACATCCTAAGACATCTCAAAGTTTCCAGAACCAAACAACTGCCCGATATCCTGACTGATTCACTGGTTCTATTTTTAAACATTTTTAGTGAATCACAATGTACATAATGACATAGGTACCCAAGAAAACAAACCATAATGACATTTTAGTTAGTTTCATGTAGTAAACATATATGTTTTCTTACTAATACTTAATATTCACTGCAACATTACATAAAGTGTTGAATTCCTGCCTTCCTGCAAATGTTACTCCTCTTCCTGAACATTATTCTGCATGCAATATTCACACAAATTCCATTTATTTTTATGTAATTTGTTCCTCACTTTTTCTAAAGCTCTGGTTTCCAGTTTTTTTTATCTCCTTTTCAGTATTCAGTACTTCAATTACAATTGGTTTAGATTTTGATTTCTATTTTCTAGTAATTTGCTTTTTTGAAAACCAATTACATTAAACTTAGCAAGGCCATAGTATGTATAGGCAATTCAAATCCTGTGTTCCAGCTCAAGAGAATAATTTCCTTATTTGCAAACATTTACTCCCCAACATTTCTGGCAAAATACTCTGTAGGGAATTTTTAAATCTGCCAACTCGTTGCACTCACAAGAAATATTTTCCCATTTACCTCTTGATCTTCCATCACACCCCCAGAATTTGCTATTTACTCAAAGACAAATTCTCAGAAATCTGCTTGGAGTATACAAATACCTATGCAAATACTTCCAAATAAAAATTGTAAACCTTCTGGACTTTGTTAAGTTAAGGTGCAACAATCATCCAGTAAGTGCTCTCGTGTTTGGTAAGACTTCTTCAGACTGAATAAAAAAAATAAAACAGCATTATATACTCATGACAATTAAAATCACATCAATAAAACATTTACATAATTAATTTAATTAAATTAATCAATTACTGTTTGTGTTAATGTCTAAGCCTTTCTTTTTAAATAAATTTTTCAAAATGTTCTTTATCACTTAATCCTGGAGAGTTGCTGGCATCCATCTTCAATTGTCAGGAATATTCCCATAAGTCCAATTCTTCTTCAGCATCTAACCTATTGTTAAACTATAAAACATTTTTGTAAAATTCACAGTTCATAATAATTTCCTTCTCCTGGGCTATTATAACATTAGCATAACTAGGAGCCATGGCTACCCCATTTGTTTGTTGAAAGAAAGAACCATTAAATTCAAAAAAATTATAAGACAAAATAATATCAAGCAGTTCCATACTAAGAATAACCATGTCATTCATAAAAAGTTTGGAGCATAACAATTCCATTCTTACATATTCAGTCCCAACATCGTTGGGTATCATAGTATACAGTGACTGTATGCCCATAGTAACCAGGTTGTCAGAATCATACACAGTAATCCCCTTAACAGCTTTCCTAAAAGAAAATGTTTCACAAGTAAATTACTCACTTTTTTCAACAACTTTTTGTAGTTGCTTGTCTACAAAAAAAGCCATGGCCTCTGTCTTGCTCCCTCCACTTACCACAATGGGCCTAAAGGGAGGGTGATCTCAGTACTTATGAATTTTGGGCAGGCTAAAGATTTTTACTTATTGTAGGGTTTTCATTAGTAAAGAAATTTGCTTCTTTACTATCAATTCTCCCAACGCATAACCATTCCTCTATAAGATACTTTAATTTCAACAAAATTTACTTTTTTATAATATTTGCTCTCCTGTAGCATAAAATCCATCTTTTCAACATATAAATCCCTATCCATGACAACTAAGGCATTTCCTTTATTTGCCTTCCAATTGCTGGCAATTGACATTGGATGGTAGCAACTCACCAGGACTAAATGATAAAGAAAATTTTAAAGTTTATTTAAAGAGAGAGAAGCTTAAACATTAGCACAGGCAGTAATTGATTAATTTAATTAAATTAATTATGTAAATGATTTATTGATATGATTTTAATCGTCATGAGTATATAATGCTGTGTTTTACTTTTTTTGTTCAGTCTGAAGAAGTCTTACCAAAGACGAGAGCGCTTACTGGATGATTGTAACTTACTAAATTATTATAAGTTCATTATTTTTGGTTGCTTTTTTTGGTATTTATATATTTTAACAACTTTATGGTCTGTTTTGTGCTTTTTGTTCTGGACTTTGTTTCATACTTAGGATTCATACATATGTCCTCACATCGTTCAGATGTAAATTACCCTTCTAGTCTCTCTTTCTAATCTGTTCTAACCTCCTCTGATTGATCCTTATAGTTATCATGCAGTATATTTATGCACTACTAATTATCCCTTTTTTCACCATAGCTTCTATTCTAGACTCCTCATAAAACTCTGCCAGAGTTAATATTCCACTTAGTTCTCCCATACCATTTTCTCTTTGCCAGTACTCTGATATCAATCCCTGATAAGGAAGGCAGTATCTATGTATACACACACACACACACACACACACACACACACACACACACACACACACACACACGCACACACTGTAAAATCTTGTATCTGGAGAGTGGTATATATGGCTATTTGTGTGCTTTGTGTCTTGTATAGTTCTCACAGTAATCAAGTACTAAAAGTTCTAATAGTGAGAATAATTAAATGCTGATTGCCAATTAAGCTTCTAGAAAAGGATGGAGCTTGGTAGGCTAAAGATAAAAAGTTGGTTCCTCAAGTCAAATGTTTCTCGTTGGTTACATCACAAGCTATGACTGAAGAGTCATGGTTTCTGAAGCTGGAAGTGCGGAAATGGAAAATTTCCCATTTCCTGCACTGTAGCATGATCTTGGAGTTGATATATTTAAGTAGCAGGGGGATGTGGGGTGCAGGAGGGCTTACCCCCTGCTTACACCCTTTAATTTTTCTTTTCTTTACTTTTTTTTAAAAATTTTTATATATATTCGAACTTTTAAAAGTACGATCACTAAAGTTCATTCTTTAGTGATTCGAACTTTTAAACATTCGAATATCTAATATAGACCCTTTTTAAAGCTATGCCATGCAAGAAAAATAGGCTAAGGTTAAATGAGCCAAAGTTCTTTATCAGTTTGCTGTGTTTTTCCATCCAAGGTTCTTTCATCCTAATTAACAGGCAAAGTCTTAAAAACGTATATGAATTGGGAAGAGAACCAATTGTACTAATTCTAAAAAAATTTAAAAAAGAACTTTTACAAATTATAAAATTTCACAATTGGATTTTTTTTTATTTTTACTCCCTTTTGGTCTCACCACAGCTGACTACTGGCTGCTCCCAGGTCCTTTCCTCATCCAAAAGATCTACTATAACTGCTAACACAAATCCTAGTAACTTTTTAATTTTATAGGAGAAATATTTAAAATTTGTTCCTCTTTTTGAGCCTTTTTCTTCTCTTTATTTTAGGCTTTATCCTGATTTCTTGAGCTAAGAGGTTGGGCGGTATGCACATCTCTTAACTATTGCCCCCACTGCTCGATCAATCTCACTCTCTCTCTCACAAACACACTTCTGCTTTCATGCATGCAAGCATGTATGCACTCACACAAGTGGACAGAAACATAAACACAGACAGACACATGCTTTTCTTTCCGTTTTAATTGTTCTTTTAATTTTACACTCCCTAAACAGCAAGTGCTGTTTAGCGAGTGTAAAATAAAGACACGATGATAGATCTCACTTTCATACATGCATGCGCTTACACATGCATGCGTGCACACACATATATATTATTCTTTTATTTTCAACTTTTTTTAATTTTACTCTCTCTAAACAGCAAACGTATTGTGTACTGAGTGCAAAATAATGGTGTTAGTTTGCTTTATTACATGTTACTGCTATTCATTTCAACATGATAGTTTCTGGCCTTTATTTGCTTTACATTTTTATTCACTGTGGATTTTTTCTGTTTCACAGGTCAGTGTATAAGACTTTCATAACAATCAGATTGTTTGCTTAGATTTATTATCTACAATTCCTTTCCTTTTACACTGTAAAGCAACACTTTCACGTTTCTGGTATGCCCTTGTACCTCGCTTTTCTCATTACCTTTGTTTTACTACATTCTTGATTTCAGTTTACTTTTGTTTTTATTTTACTAGTCTTTATTTCAATTTCCTTGTATTTCTTTCCTGTTGCTTTATTATCTAAACCTACCTGCCTATAAGATTCTTAACAGGCATACTACACAGATCATTTTTAAGAGACTTGTACATTGAAAAGTTTGAAAGAGATCCTTGTCTTATAATGCTCTTTGTGTTATTTCTTTAAATTTGCATGAACATCTCTTTGCTTTTGTTTTTAACTGTGATACCTTTTACTACTGCAATCTTTGCAGCAGAGTTTTTATTAGATCCAAATTAAATTAGCTTTCACTCTGAGTTATAGGGCCCTAATACAACTCATTTCCCTTTGATATGGTCTGTTTCCACATTACACATTCTTTAAGTTGGTATTGAGTCATGTGTTCCTCATAAAACTCATCCACTTCTGCTGTGGACTCCATACACACCATGCATTCTTCACAACCCATCCACTGCTTTTTTTGTCTCATTTTTCTTCCTCCACTGTCCTTTATAGAGTCCAGTACTTTGGTACCTGTCCATGCTGGGTCTACAAGATGTCTTCCTGGTCCCCCAGACTTAAACCGATATGCTGGGAATGGTCATGGAACTAGGCATCTGAGGGCTCAACTGTGTAAACATCCATCGGGGGGGGGGGTCTTTTTGCTTATGAACTAAATATTTCCCCATCCCTTTGTGGACCCAATGGTGTGCCTGGGGGCAGGTGGGTGTGTAATGGAGACATGAGGTGTATCACTCTTCCTCTGCAGCAATTCAGACATGTCTCCATCCTATACCCTCTTTAAGCATGCCTACCAGTGTGCTATCCCCAGTCTCCACCAAGGATCAATACAGTAAACACCCCTGGGCCTGCCTACCAACCCACCCCTGGATGGTCTTTTCATCGTTTACTAGTTTGTCTTTGGGAAGTATCATAACCTCTTGTCTCTTTCCCTCATTCCCCTACTAGGTATCATTTTTCTTAGACAGCTTTGTAGATCATTGAGTGTATTGTTCCTGTTCAGCCACTGTAGCTAGATAGCATGTGCATATAAGTACTGAGCATGTGCAAGAACAGTGTCATATTGTACAGTCAGCCAGAGTGAATGCAGTCATGAATGGAGATGCACATGCGGGTGTGTTTGAAGTAATGTGTGAATCAGCTTAAATACAAGTTCTAATTATAATTCCTGACATGTTTATGTACAATAAGTATCTTGAACCCATACCCTGATTCATCATCTCTTTTGAATGCATGAGACAAGCAACATGGTATCAGACGTGGGATCCGAAGTTAAAGCAACATACAAGCCATGATGCACATGGTTAAAAGTGGAGGTATATACTGGAGTGAACTCGCAAACAGGTCAGTGGTAATTCAAAGGTACTTAAACTTGTTTAAATGATTTTTCAGTAGCCAAATGCTTGGCGAAGCATTCAAAACTTCGAAAGAAACAAAATGTCTGAAATTGTGACATACTGATAAAAGTATTCAAAATAAATACAAACATGTTTGAAATAATTTCTGAAATTGTTAAAATGTACGAGAAGGCTAAAACGATCACATTTCTTCACAATGTACTACTTTTCTGCTTTACTTAAAGCTATTCGAAGTATCCAAAGTGTCTGGAATGTTTGCAGTGTTTGCAGTGTCAAGGTGAAGCCTTTTCAAAGAGATTGTTGTATATTCAAGCATAATTACAAGTACCTGGTCTATGCTTTTATTTAAATGTGCTTTGTTGTTAATGGCAGAGAGATTTCACAGACCTGAACTGCTCGCGTTTGATAACAATATTGCTGAGAATTGGAGATTGTTTGAACAAGAATATGATATTTTCATACAGGCTGCTTTTCCTGATAAAGACACTCACTAAAAAGCTTTCATACTTAATTTAGTAGGCTCGGAAGCCATTGAGAGTGATCACTCATTTGTGTTTGCCCCTGCTGTGGTATGCAGTGGAGGGGGAAACTGCCATATTGTGATACAGGCTGAAACACGGAAGACCCTGAGTGCTTAAAATGTAAATTTAGAGAAATGTGTAACCTTGAAATGAATATTACAATGGAAAGGCACATACTTTACACAAGCAATCAAAAGCCTGGTGAAACTATAGCAGCATGTATTTCTGACTTGAGAAATAAAGCAAAAATGTGCAGATTTGGTGATTTGCGAGATTAGTTGATAAAGGACAGACTTGTGTGTGGTGTTAATAATGATGCAAGATTTTGCTTTGAGATAGTGATTTAATGTTGAGCAAAGCCATAGAGATTTGTCAAATATACAAGCTTACAAAAAAGCACACAAATATGTTTACAAATAAGAAAAATGTGCTTGCAGTATCTAACAGCGTGAATGTTGATAGTATACAACATAAAGCTAAGATAAGAAAGGAGTATAAACCAAAGGGTGTGGAACCACCTAACCTTATCCAGAAATTGAAGAGGTTGTTTGTTACCCCAGAAACTTATTGTTAACTGTCGTCATTGTGGAGGCAACCATGAGCCTAAATGAGAAAAGTGCTTAGCTTTTGGTCAGCAATGTCACAAATGTAAAAAGTGGAATCATTTCAAAAGGCTTTGCAAATCTAAAGTGGCACATACTTTTATAAAACGAGAGCATCCAAAGCAGTAAGTGGATCAGATAGAAAGTCGTGAGCAAACTTTCTATATTGATGGTGTCTTTGTGATTGGTGAAACTGTTAATGCAGTAGATTATCAGTTGGCAGCAAACAGCAAAATGTGAAATATTTTGTACTATTCAGATTAATAGGAAACCTGCAGAGCTTAAAGTAGACACTGGATCCAAGTGCAATGTTATATCACCACAAATGTTTGCCAAAGTAAATGCTGGTGAGAAACTTGATTCAGCAAAGTGTGCAAAACTAGTTGCTTATGGTGCTGAAGAGATTCAAACTGATGGTTCAGTAGTTCTTTCATGCCATTCTGCTCGGAACAGCTATGACTTGCAGTTTTACATAGTAAGAAGACACGTGCAGTCAAGACTGTTTTGAGAGTATGGACTGGAACATCTTCAAGGAGGCGGCCACAGTAAACCAGCACATCAAGCTGGAGGAGTACATTGAATCAGTGATGGGTTACATCTCAAATTGTGTTGATGATGTGATAGTCACCAAAAGCATCATCACAAGAGCCTGGCTAACAAGTGAAGTGTATGAGCTCCTCAAAGCAGGGAATGCGGCATTCAAGTCTGGTAATAAAAAGTCTCGCAGATTGGCCAGATCTCAATTAAATAAAGGGGTGAGGGAGGCCAAACGCAAATATGGTCAAAAGATCATGAGCCACTTCTCTGAACAAAAGGATCCCAGGCACCCATGGCAGGGCATCCAGTCTATAACAGATTACAGGTCCCCATCTTATGATGATGATATGGAAATCCTAAACAAGCTCAACATCTACTTCAGTAGGTTTGAGGAAGGGAACAAGACAGCAGCAGAGAAACTCACCAACAACCAGAGCAAGGAAGAGCTCAGCCTCAACCCTGCTGATGTCAGAAGGACTCTATGAAGAGTTAACCGCAGGAAAGCAGCTGGACCTGATAACATTTTTGGAAGAGTGCTCAGAGACTGTGCAGACCAGCTAACAAATGTACTCACAGACATCTTCAACAACTCACTGAGTCAAGCCATTGTGCCCAGATGTTTCAAGTACACAAGCATTATACCACTGCCAAAGAAGTCACCACCTGCTAGCCTAAATGCCTATCGTCCCATAGCTCTCACCTCCACTGTGATGAAATGCTTTGAGAGTCTGGTCAAAGATGTAATAATATCCAAACTACCTGCAGATTTTGAGCCACTCCAGTTTGCATACAGACCCAATCGCTCCACAGGACATGCTATTTCTTTGGCACTCTACGTATCGCTGGACCACATAGAGAACAAGAATAGCTATGTGAGGCTACTTTTTATCGCCCTCAGTTCAGCTTTTAATGCAGTCATCCCACAAAATCTGATCAGAAAGCTGGTTCAGCTGAGTATCAGCACTCCACTATGCAACTGGATTCTGGATTTTCTTATAGACAAACCCCAGAAACTGTACATAGGCAAGAATACATTGGAGAGCATCACCCTGAACACTGGAGTCCCAGAGGGATGTGGCCTAAGGCCCTTGCTTTTCACCATACTAACACACGACTGTACTGCCAAGCACAGCTCAAACCATTTCATCAAATTTGCAGGTGATACAACAGTTGTGGGCCTCATCAGAAATGATGATGAGACAACCTACAGACAGGAGGTGAATCAGTTCATAAGATGGTTTTATAGCAATAATCTTGGACTAAATGTCAACAAGACCAAAGAAATAATTATGGACTACAGGAAGAGCAACAGAGAGCACTCTCCACTCATAATCAATGAAGAAACAGTTGACAGAGTAAAACCCACAACATTTCTGGGGGTGCATATTGCAGAAGACCTGATGTGGTCAGCCAACACAAATGCCATCATTAAGAATGTGCACTAATGGCTTAACTTCTTGCAAAGGTTGAGGAGAGCAAACCTACCACCAATGGCTCTCACAACCTTCTACGGGGGCACCATCAAAAGTATACTGACAAACAGCTTTACAGTATGGTATGGAAGCTGTTCTGCTTCTGAGCACCAGTCCCTCCAGAGGATAATGACAGCAGCTGAGAGAATTAACAGGAACTCCCTCCCTTCCATACAAGACACTCATCCTGCTTACAAGCTGTTTTCACATTTAACATCAGAAAGGCACTTTTGATGCATATGCTTCAAAACCACGAGATTCAGAAACAGCTACTTTCCACTAGCCATCAATTTAGTGAACTGAACAGTACCCTTCAAACTGGACATTAAGGCAGTAATCCAACAATACTGAAAAGTCTCTATAGTGCAATATGTAACAATGTCGTACCCACACCCAGACAGCAAAGTCAGCAGTAATCAAACTGAACTGTCTTACTGTGCAATATAAATGTAGGCCTTAAATCAATCGCTTAAGTGCAATTTTTCCAGTGAAAATAAGCTTATAACCTAGTAATGTGTGACAATCTGTTAAATCAGCGCAATAATGCAAGTATTAATTATTGTTGTGTTTGCCGTCTGTGTCTATAAAATTTTGTGTATTATCGTCATGTTAAATGCAGTCTATGTATTGTATGGAGATTGAGTCTGAAGAAAAGTAATTTCACTTGGTTCACACTTGTGTGAATCGAAGTGACAATAAAGTTTACTTTGACTTTGACTTTAGTTTTACACAGAATATTTTTAGTGAATATGCTGATATTTTCACAGATGAGCTTGACAAACTTCCAGTCACATATTCCATAAAGTTAAACTATGAAGTAAGACCAATTGTCAGACCACCCAGGGAGGTTCCAGTAGCAATGCAGAGCAAAGTGAAAACTGCACTAATCAAAATGGTGAATTTAGGTGTGACAACTCCAGTAAAAGAACCAAATGAATGAGTATTCTGCATGGCCATAGCTCATAAGAAAAGCTCAATTGATATTCGAATATGTATAGATCCCAGAAATGTAAACAAAGTGCTTAAATGTCCTCATTACCCGATCCACAGAGTAGAAAAAGTATCAGCTCTTATGCCAAATGCCATTATTTTTTTCAATCTTAGATGCAAAAAGTTCATTTTGACAAATTTTGCTGGATCACAAATCTTCATTGTTAACTACTTTCAGTACACCATTTGGTAGACACAGATTCTTGAGAATGCCATTTGGAATAAATTCTGCTAGTGAAGTATTTCAACGTGTGAAGGAACAAATTTTTTTCAGGTTATCCATGTACTATCATAGTAGACGACATTATTGTAAGGGGCAATGGTGAAGACGAACATGATAAAAACCTCAAGAAAGTTCTAGACCGTGCACATGAAGTCAGTCTTAAATTGAATCCTCAGAAATGTAAATTCAAGCTGAGAGCAGTTACTTATGTGGATCATTTGTTTACTAGTTCTGGCATAAACCAGATCTGTCTAAGCAAGCAGCAATTCTTGAAATGCCAGTTCCAGACTGTGTCACATCTTTGCAACATTTTCTAGGTATGGTCAATTATTTAGGAAAGTTCATCTCATACCTGAGTGAGCTTTCAGCACTGTTACGAGAGCTGACATGCAAAAATGTAAACTGGTCTTGGTTAGCACAACATCAAAGAGCATTTGACGTTCTGAAATAGGAAATTGCCAGTCCACCCACACTGAGATATTATGATGTTCACAAACCAGTAACTCTTTCATGTGGTGCTTCTAAGTGTGGTCTTGGTGCAGCATGTCTTCAAGAAGGTATACCAGTAGCCTATGTGTCCAGAACTTTAATCCAAACTGAGATATAGTATGCACAAATTGAATAAGAGCTTTTGGCAGTAGTGCTCGCATGTTCGAAGTTCCATGATTATTTTTATGGCAAATCTGTTCAAATAAAGACCGATCACCAGCCTCTAGTGACAATTCTGAAAAAGGCAATACATTCAGCCCCAGCACGCTTGCAATGTATGATGTTAAAATTGCAAAACTACAATTTCAATATTGTTTCTACAAAATGCAAATATCTCTGCCTTGCAGATGCTCTGTCAAGAGCACCTAGACAAATAACAGAACAGCATGACAACGAGAAAGCAGACTTTGAAGTCATGGACGTCAAACGTTTTTCCTCATAAATTCTTGATGAAGTCAGAAATCGCACAGCTTTAGACCCTGTTCTCCAGAAGATGAATCATTGTATCAGTCAAGGATGGCCAGTGTGACAAACTAGTCTACCACTTGATGTACAGAAGTATTTTCCTTACCGAGATGAGCTCATGATGGAAGATGGAATCATCATGAAAAGTAGTTATTACTACATCATTACAACAGGAATATATTAAGATTTTACATCATGGTCACCCGGGTACTGATTCAACCAAAAGAAGTGCAAGATGCATAGTATTTTGGCCTTCTATGTCAAAAGATATAGAGAAGGAAACTCTAGCATGTTCTGTTTGCAATAGTACCAAACCACACCAACAAAAGAACCACTTCAGCTAATCCAGATTCCTGATTTACCATGGTCGATGGTTGCTACTGATATTTTCATATGGAATGGTCAGCATTACTTAGTGTTATACATACAGCACACACTTGTCTGTTGCTCCAGCGTCTCATTTACACAAGTGGCTGTTTGGACTTTGTGTGTATATATTACTTAGTGTTAGTAGACTCTTACTCGAATTGTTTTAAAATTGATCTTCTTCCTAACTTAATGTTTAGCACTGTCATCACAAAATTGAAGAGACAGTTTTCTGTCTATGGTAGTCTTTTAGTCTGCACAAAGTTGTATCTGATAATGGAACACAGTTTACAAGTCAGCAGTTCAAGAAATTTGCTGAGTCTTGGGACTTTGTCCATGTTAGCAGTAGTCCTGAGTATCCACAGTCCAAAAGATTAGCTGAAAGTGCAGTTCAAAGTGTGAAATGTTTGTTAGAGAAATCCAAGAGAGATGGTACCAATGTTTTTCTTAATCCAATTAATCTCAGAAACATTCCCTGAGATAACATGCTTGGTTAACCTGCTCAGAGATTACTGTCTAGACAGACAAGAACAACCTTGCTGTTCAGTAAATAACTCTTGATTTCGAATGTTAAGAACAACAGAGTGGTCATGCCTCAACTTTTGAAGAAACATCAGTCACAAAAGTTGTACTACAATAAACTTAGCAAACCTCTTAGACCATTGAGACAAGGAGAGATTGTAAGGATGCAAACATCTAAAGGATATGACGGAGTGGGAATTATCAAAAATATTTGTGAAGAACTGAGATCTTATACAATCTGAAGGAATGGATTTTAAAAAGAATCGAAGACATATACTTCCAGTCTCTGAACCAGTGATGCAGCAGATTGCCTGTACCAAAGATTTTATTTCTCAAAGTGACTCTACACTTGTTCAGATCTCAGAGGACATTGTACTTACCTTAAATAATCCTGATGCAATCCCCAAAGTTCCTATTGAGAAGACTTTCCCAGAGACTGTCCCTCTTGCTAAGCCCAGTCAAAGTTTTTATGTAACCAGATCGAGTAGAATTTCCAGACCCAATCCAAAATATACAGCGACTTGGACTTGATCTCTCATTTGTTATTAATATTGAAATGTTATCTAGTATGTAGATTGCAGTGTTCTCCTACTGCATGTCGAACAAATCAAAGAGGGAGGATGTTGATCATTGAGCGTATTGTTCCTGTTCAGTCCCTGTAGCTAGATATCACTTGCATGTAAGTACTGAGCACGTGCAAGAACAGTGCCATTTTGTACAGTCAGCCAGAGTGAATGCAGTCATGAATGATTATGCACATGCGAGTGTTTGAACTAATGTGTGAATCAGTTATCTTAAATACAAGTTCTAATTACAGTTCCTGACATGTTTATGCACAATAAATATCTTGAACCCATACACCGTTTTATCGTCTCTTTTGAATACATGAGACAAGTGCCACATACTATTGTAACTCAGGAATCCTTGCATTCATAGACTTTGCAACAGGTATGTGTACATTCTGTCGCCAGCACCTTTATATCATGAGTTTCATTGTTTTCCACTCAGTCCAATTCCTTTTGAATCATTTTTATTTATCTCTTGTAGTGCCGACTCCATTTGAAGCGCAACTCTTTTATGTTCCATACCTGAGCATCAGTTTACATATACACATTTGCATCATGATCAAACACCTCTTTGGGCAAAATGTATAACTCTTGGTCTGCTTTACTTTACAGCTAAAGATAAGATATCAGTCCTTTCTGACTTTCCTGACAGCTACCCACCCTACTTTCTGTTTGTTCTAACTTAGTTATTTTGTGCTTATATTTGCATGAACATTTACAGTCACCGAGCTGCATTCTCATTTTGCTTAGCAGCTCTCCCTGTTGATTGTTTTAAAATGCTTTCAGTAACTTTTTGCATACCAGGGATCTGTTTTCTTAAAGAGGTCATACCTCTTTGAATGCTCAATCATTCTACTACAGAAATCAAGCAGATTTTCTCAAATCATAAACCAAATCAAAGGTAACTATTACACCCTTAAATTCTGCAGTGCCAAGAACATCACCTGGCATTTAATTTTGCATTTATGTAATGTCCCCTTTAAGTGCTACTTTTAGCAATTGAAAGTCAGTTGATAAATTTGTGCCATCTTTTCTCTTTTATCACTTTATGGGCATGCAACAGCCATATTTATTTCAAACTAACTTTTCTTTTGTCTCTCAGCATAAAAAAGCTTCTAAGCTGTACATAACATTTTCTAAAGCATTTACCTTTCCAACCACTCTGCTTAATTTAGTCATTTTTTTTTGTTATGAGACTTTTGTCTCCTAAGTTTTAACACATGCTATTTTGAAGCCTCATTAACCTTTTCCATCATACCCAGGTTAATAATCACACTGCAGTTTTTCAGCATCAGTTTAAATATATATATATGGATCTTAGCATCTCTTTGCTTTATGCTAGTAACTACTACAGTTATCAAAACAGTTGATTATCAGCACCTTGCTTGATTTCATTTTGTATTTCAAGTGCACCTAGTGTTTCACCTCTGACAGTTTGAGGCTCAAACAGAACCCATTGACATACCTGTGACTCAATAAAACTCAGCCTTGATGGTAACCATTTGAAATGTTGAGATGCACTATCCAGAGTCCCTAAATGTGGGGATTGAATGACTGAAAATGTGGACTCCCACATACTAAGTCTGAGGTAGCCATTTCTAGGAATATTCCCTTTTTTCCAAGGTATGGCTATCTTAAAGTTGGTATTTATAAGTTCAGTGTGTGTGTGTGTGTGTGTGTGTGTGTGTGTGTGTGTGTGTGTGTGTGTGTGTGTGTGTGCACGTGTGTGTGTGTGTGTGTGTGTGTGTGTGTGTGTGTGTGTGGGGGGGGGGTTCCCCTCTCGTCTGAGAATCAGAGGCTTCCCCACTGCAAAAAACAAGTTTAAAGGAGAAAAGGATATTCAATATTTACTTTTCTCTTGTATTGTAAATCCTTTCTGGCATTTTGAGACTCAACATTAATAGTTCTTACAGCTCAACAGGGAGCCACCTTACTTTGTTCTTATTTTGCCCTTGTGTATCTTACTACTTTGGTGTTGGACAGAAATTGGCACATGTCTGATGTCCGCTGTTAGCATTAGAAGCTAATATACTTTTACCTTAGAAGAACTATTGTTACCTGCTTTATTTTATCTTATTAGTTCAGTGAATTTCAGCCCATAAAGCACAATGTCCCTTTAATTGCACATGAGCTCATACAGTAGCAAAATTCATTGTTGTTCTTTTAGTTTTTGTGCATTAGTTTTGCAATGTTTAAGATAATATAACTTCTTTCATTTTTTGGTTTCAGTACAAGGTCACTGAGTGCACACTTTAGTCAAGACCGGCTCACAAAAGACATTTTAGTTTGGAACTTTGCATCAGAATTTGGCAGTGTTTATTTCTGTTCCACTTACAAATTTCTTCACAATGCAGCAACCGCATAATTTAGTTAGAAGATGTACCTTCACCACATATCATTTGCCTGGTGTTACCTTTTAAATACTATAGACAGCTGCATTAATTCAGAAGGTAATAACCAGATTTTTGTGTCACAGTTCATTAAACAACATTTTCTTAGTTAATTGCTTTTTGTTACTATAGCTTTCAGTTTAATCGATTTTATTTCTTTCTGCCTTTGAAAATGCCAGCACTAACACCATTAACAAGGTTTTTCAGGTATTTTAGGCTAAACAGACTTTGTGCTGTCACACTTCTTTTCAATACAGTTTTTACTTCACTTTTCTGTAAGAAGAATACTCTTCATGACTTCCTATTGAAATTGCAGGAATCACAATGTCCTGAAATAATGAAAACAGATAAAAATACTGTATAGGAATGAATATTAAATACCATGCTTTTCCTTTTAACTTGTTTTTTACTGAGGGTGGGGGGTGGGGTGGGTGGCAAGCCCAAAAGGAACATTCCCAGAAATAGCAATCTCAGAACTTACTATATATAAGTCAGCATCTAAATTTCAAATGATTAACACCTTTCACACTTTGCATTTACTAATAGTTTTCTTTTAGGTATACCATCTTTACATACTTTGCATTTACTATGGAAATTTTGACACTTCCCCACAAGACAAGTTTAATCGGACACAATAATACTTTATAGTTTACTGGTTACACATCTCCATTCAAAGTGAAGTAAACCTCTTTTCTGAGTTTGAAAGATCAACACAGTATTAATTATCAGCCGGTTATCAGCAAAGTTCAGTAATATCTTTCAGCTGCTTTGTACATTTCTGATATAATTCTCTGGTAAGCCATCTTTTAGAAATTTACAACAATGTACTTATTTTAGCAATTCCATGTCATTTTTGTTAAAACATTCAGTAGTACACATATCATTTTACCACTATTTGTTATGCCATTCTTTTTAAACATGGCTTAGGCATTATTCCATTTAGAATTTACTCTAAGAGTAAAGAGTTTGTTTGTTTATGTTTGCCTCTGTCTTTCACAGTCTTTGGCAAGGCAAAGAGAAACATATGACTCTGTTTAGCACAGCACAGCTTAAACTCCATAGTTTATAATCACATTTCTTTAAAATATCCAGCCAAGTTTATAAGCAGTCAGTAAATGCAATGCTCAATAATTAGTGAAACAAAAAAAATCATCTGGTTTTCATCGGGAAGCTTTACTTATCAAAAGTTAAGCATTTTCATCCTAAATTGACTAAGGGCTTTATCAGAACTATTTAACCAATCATTCCCAAATTATTAAAATATCTTCCAGCCAATCACCTGTCATATATCAATCAGGTGATAACTACCATTAAACAACTCATACTACATGAAACATTTTTAACCACATGAAATAAAAAGAATCCATATAAAAATATAGACAATAAAAATACAACTGGTATGTTTCTATTAAAGCTTTGCCACTCTCAATTTTGACACATGGGAAACAGATACATGTTCATTCAGTCCTGGTAATTTTGATGCATTTAATCTGAGTTGCAATAACAACTCTCTAAATTCTAATAAATATTCCCAGGAAGTGCCCCTATTTTCAACCATTCAAATACAAATGATACATACTTTTTAAAATTCTTGCTCACCATCAAATGTTTAAATAATGCATTTTTTCATCCATTTTTCTAATAGCTTAATAGTGTTCATAAATGCAATGATACAGCACTCTCTCAGTTTCCCAGCAAAAAAAAAAAAACAATCACATGTGAGGCACTGAGCTAGATAAACCCACTCTTAGTATTACAATCACATTTTGAAGGACATGCTATAGCAACTGGGTAACCACAAACTGATATATTAGGATCTTCATGTATGTATCTAAAGATCTGCATCATCCACATTTAAACATTCTATTTGTGAATACATAATTTGAAATACATGGTGTGTCTAATATTTGTTTAATATAGTTATTATTTCTATACATTTAAAATCAGGTGCATCCCTTGACTTGGATTCAAAACAGAATCAGAAGTACTTTTCCAATTTAAATTATTAATGTATTATACAGATATTATATCATTTGAATATGTAAAAATCATAGCACGTGTAGTATATATCAAATGTTACAATTTTATCTGGTATAATAAACCCAGGGTTATGCAAATGGGGGATACCTTTCATTTCTTTTTTCATAATACTTCTGTGCCACCTCCAGTAATAATTATTTAAGGTAGTCATATTCCATTAATAAATTATCCAAACTTTTTAATTACTGAACATGTATGTCATCCATTATGTAATCAAGCTAGATATTCTAACAATCTGGCCTTTTATAAGGTTCATTTTTTGTTAGTAATGGTGATTACTTTGGAAGTGCAAATATATATTAGAAAATATTGTTTTTCTATGTAAAGTAGATTGAAAGCAGTGATTTTTGAAATCTTTAAAAATTGTAACATCCAAATAAACTTTTTAAAATCTAAATAAAAGTTAATTTAAAAAATTCAGTTGTAGTTGTTAAATAAGGCAGAAATTAGTCAACCTTATCAACTCAAAACCTTGAATAAAAACAAACATGTTAAAAGAATACATTATTAATAATAAAAGTTGTTTCCCCGAACCAAAGGACTGAATTGAAGCAGCAAACTTACTCATTGCTTCATCTGTTTTTTTGATGAAAAGCACTCCCTCAAAAATAAAATAATTATTAAATAACAGAACCTCCTTAAAATCCTGAATAAGACAAATATCAAAATTTGAAAGAAATTTAAATACTTATAGCATCTGTAAACCATTTAAACCAATATGTGAAATTGAAGTAAATATATCAACTATGTCAATTGTGAGAAAATTATGTGTTATGAAATGACACCACTGACAATCTCTTCAAAAAATCCTATGAGTTTCTTAAAATCCATTCATACTGAGTTAAAATATCTTAAGATTAAAATTCACAGATTTCTCAAGGGGTTCAGTCTTGGATTCACTGCTCCCATTATCCTTCAAAATGGGGATATACTATGTCTTTATGGACTTTGGGGATGTTAAAAATGTTGGAACAATGGGATCTCTTACCTTTAAAATTTGGAATGTCTTAGAATCAACAACCTTTGTAATAAAATGTCTTGTTAATGTAAAGTCAATATGAGCATATGCCATAAATGCTTCATTCCTAGATGCACTATTGTAATTTTCAGCACTGAAAACAATTGTTAAATAGCCTCCATGTAATCCATCATACCCATAATTAAAATGTCTCTTAACTTATCTAGTTTCATAATTTTGTGGGAAGAGTCATGGAATAATTCAAAAAAGTTTTTCCACTATAGAAATATTTTTTTCTAGCCAATATTCTTAAGTTTGCTTCACATTTACTTTCCAAACATTCCAATTTAGGATGTAATGGGGGATTTTAAACACTCTGTTTAGTGTAAAATCAGCCCTATTAAAATAATTTTTCTTCTCCTGCAGTCAAGCTAAATTCAGTTTTTGGGTGAGTAACTATAAATCCACCAAAAGCTTAACCATGTCAAAAATATTTCTTTGGAACAAATGTAAAATGCATACGATAACATCTGTGACCCCCTTGTTACTATAATCTAACATTAAAAAATGACGTCCAGCTTCACTTTCTAATAGGCAGCACCACAAACCTTTCCAAAGTAGATAATGAGTTGAGTTTACGCCATCTTCCACTGGGATACAACTAAGGCACACAGGGAATAAAATATTTTTACTGACTCCCTAACCCTGGGATTAAAAAATGACTGAAAGGCTTTAATAATACTTATCTATCCATAAGATGTCTTCTCGACCTGAATATTATGTAATAATCCAGAAAACCTAAATACCTGTGTAATGAACTCTTACGTTAAGAAGCCATAATACAACCCAAAAAATAACAGCCAAAATAATTATAAATCCATGAAGTAAACATTGTACTACACACCAACAAGTTCTCATTATGTGCATGAGTCAACAGTTGAATAAAAAATTATAAAAATACAATTAAGAAGTCCTGAAGTAGCATACCTTAAATCTGTTTTTAAATAAGCACATCAAGTATTTATCTGGAAAAAAAGTCTGTGGTATTCAGATGTAATTTACTTTTGAAATGAACTTGTCTGCTAAATAGTACAGTATGATTTTTACATCAAACATTGTATATAGCTGTAAAGGAAATCAGCAAATTTAACAATAAATCTATAAATACGTTCCTAATATTCTTAATAAGTAATTAATAAAAAGTCAACAAATGTAGGTAAAAAAACTTTTCTTTGCTGAAACAGTATGCCAGCCTAAAGTTTTCCTTATGTTGCATTTTCTATAAACAGATCATGACAGAAAAGAGGCATAATAAATTGAATCTACAAAACCTGTACTAGGAAGGAATCACACAGAGGAAAAAGGGAGATCTGTGAAAGATTGCTATTTAAAAACTAATATTGTTGTCCAACATCACTTTGTTCTTTCATAGGAGACAGAACTCTAACTCTGCTTATTTCTTCTTCCGTCTCATACAAAATTAGTGGCATTTAATCTGTGCGCTATATTTGGTGTAGAACATTATTCTTGTTGTGTGATATTGTTTTGTCAACCACTTTAAGGCCATGCAGAATGTTCATTAATCAAACTGTGACAGGCCCAGCACTGAACAAGGGATCACAGTCTGTTTATGAGAAATGCTCTTTGCTCAGACTCTGCATCTCAAGTCACCCAAACGGTGAGCACTGCTCCCATTAGATATCTCTGTATAACATGGCAAATCTGTTAGGCAGCATGTAATAGCTATTGATACCGAGGTTCTACTCATTCATTTTAAGGCAGCTCCCATATAAAGCCAGCTTGTTTGAGACATATTTTTTGCCATGTACAAAAGTACTTTGCATGGTCAAGGCTTAATATATAACAATTTTTATTTATTTATTTATTTATTTTACATTTGTTGACCGGGCTAGTCTAGCTGGATATATTTCCATTTTCAGTAGAGGCCCGGGGAGAAAAGCTCCAACATTAATAGTTAGATCATTACTTGAAATACAGCAACAAGGATGGTAAACATAGTTGAAACATAGTAAATGAAAGTAGTTCAAATAAGTATACAAGAATCAGTAATAAAAAATAGTGATCAAAAAAGTTATTTACACTAGTATAGAAATCATTAAGAATGGTGAGATGAATTCTTTACACAATAAAAGTGACATAGTGTTATTATGTACTAGGTTGTACTAACAATAAGCAGGATAGAATCTACCAAATTGTTTCATTGTGGTCACCAGTTCAGTTCTTCATCATAGAAATTATACAAATATGTGTGAAAAATCGGTAGGGTGAAGAAGTAATATTAGTAGAGGGAAAGGTTAGTCAGGTTTACAACATGGACATAACCAGTGAGTTTTAAAGTATGTTTTAAGTCTTTGTTTAAAGAGAGGCAAAGAAGAAAGTGTTGTTAGTTCATTGGGATGGAGGTTCCAGTCTTTTCCCACTGTGTTAGAAAACAGGGAATCTCCAGCCAAGTTATTAGTTTTGGTTATGCTAACTAGAAGCTTGTTAGAGGAGCGCAGTGAGTTTAGGTTTTTATAAGGGATTATGAGATTGGATAGTATAGGAGTGCTATTAGGTTGATAAAATATCTTGTGGGTCATGGTTAGTTGGGAGATTTTCAGAAGGTTTTGAAGTTCAAGCCAGCCCAGCTGCTTTAGATTTAGACAGTGGTGAGTTCGAAAGGGGTTACCAGTGGCAAATCTGGCGATGCTGTTATAGGCATGCTGTAGTTTGACAAGGTTATTCTTTTTGAGGTTAGTGTATATGGGAGAGGCATAAAGAAGAGTAGAAATTAAATGGGAATGAGCAATTTTGGTTTTAGCTGTTGGAGTTAAGAAAGTTTTGATTCGACATAAGGAGCCAATTTTCCTGTTGACATTTTTAATGGTGTTATTTATGTGACTATCAAATGTAAGGTTGTTATCAATAGTAATTCCTAACAGTTTAGTTGTAGAGTCAGGGTGTATGATTGTGCTATTATTGGAAATGACAGAGAAATCAATTGGGATAGACTTATTGGAGGGTGTAAAGAGAAGGAGCTTGTTTTTTTTCGCATTAAGAAGGAGACAACATTTTGTGAACCATGTTTCTACTGTGTTAAATACATTCTGAGTCAGGGAATGTAGTGCAGATGGTGAGGTTGCTGAGCAAATTAATGTTGAATCATCTGCATATTGAATGCAGGTGGCCTGTGGGATTGCTACATGCAGGTCATTAATAAAAAGAGAAAAAAGAAGTGGGCCTAGAATGGAGCCCTGAGGGACTCCCAGTGTAACAGGTAGAAGGGATGATATATTATTTGCCCAGAGAACTGCTTGTTGTCTATTGGTTAGGTAGGACCTGAACCATTTAATAGCTAAAGAGTCAAGAGAGAAGGATTCAATAATGTTGATCAGAAGTGCATGGTTAACCATGTCGAAAGCTTTGGAGAGGTCAATAAAGAGTGCAGATGAGAGGTTGTTGTTATTGCGATTTCTATTTATAACATCTCTAAAGGATAACAGAGTGGTTGTGGTACTATGAGATGGCCTAAAACCATGCTGACATTTAGCCATTATGTTATTTTGTGTTAAATGGTTTAAAAGTTGATGATGAACGCATTTTTCCATGATTTTTGCTAAGGGTGATAAGAGTGCTATTGGCCGATAGTTTGAGTAGTCATTTGAGTTGCCACCTTTGTGAAGGGGAATGATATGGGAGATTTTCCAGATGTTTGGAATGTAACCTTCCTTAATGGTTCTGTTTATGAGGATAGATATAGGATAGGAAATTACTTTGGCTGCTTTTTGGAGGTATTCAGAAGGTAACTGGTCAGCAGAAGGGGTACAAGGCTTAAGTTTTTAGATGAGTTTGTAGATGAAAGTGGTAGATATTGGTTGAATAGAGAATACTGGTAGAGTACTAGGTATGGACGTGGGCAAGGTTTAAACTGTCTGGAGTAAGTTGGCTAGCTAGTGTTTGTATGGTTTCTGTAAAGAAGGAGTTGAAGGCATTGGCTGTTTGGTGGGGGGTGTTAGGGTCTGCCTGAAGCGGGATAGGTGTATGGGAGTGCCCTGGGGAAAGGAGTTTATATACACTAGACCAAAACTTCTGGGGGTTATTTTGGTGATTTTGCTGTATTTTACAGTAGTAGTTCTTTTTGTCTGTGAGTATTGCCTTTTTTGTAGTATTTCTCAGTTGCTTAAAAAGTTGTTGATCAGAAATATTTTTTTCATGAATGGTGTTGCCATTCTGTGTGTTTGGATACATGTTGAAGACCTGCTTATTCAGAATAGAATACTAACCTAAAATGAAAAAATCCTGTTGGCTACTACCTGGCTATTACTACTGCTGGTCTTGTGTCAGCTACATGCCCCTTTGTTCCTTCTGTCATTACAGGCAATACAGTAGCACTAATTCCTAGCTGGTTTCTAAGAACTGAGTCACATGCTAGCCAGCAATCATTAGTCTTGTCTCAAATATTGCTGCGGTCAGTATGCTTGTTGCAGTCTTCTCTTTTAGAGGCCATGAAGAGCATGTACAACAGAAAGCCAACCTAGAAAATGGTCCATAATTAAAACTGAAGAGGTTTCCACCATAACGGCAACCAGATTAACCAAGAAGGTCTCACACCCACTACTCAGTCAGTGACTGTCTGGAATGTATCCTTCATTCACCAGGAGAAAAGCAATCTCACTCATCCCACTCTGGCTCTTAGGAAGCAGTCTACAGGCTTTCCAGTAACCCGTGGTGACTATAAAGGCTAAGAAAGTGTCTCTCTTCTCCTTGTCTCATCAGTAGTAAAACAGAAGCACTAATCTCAAACTAATTCCTGAGACGTGGCTCACAGGCTGTTCAGTGATCAGTATTCATGACCCCGAGATTGCTGATTTTAAAAGTAAGATGAAGATGGAGTTAAAACTATAGGTATTGCAGTATGCAGTAAGGGGTGCAAAGATATAAAAGGGAAGTTAACTTAAACTTTTAGCAATCTAAGGAGAAGGTCTTCTCAGTTTCATCTTCAAGCACTCAAAAGTATGAGCAGTTAAGATGGCACTGAGAGGAGCTTCCAATGTCAAATTTACAGTAACTGCAGATGACTTCAGAGCCACTGAGTTTAAAGGCACAACAGGGACCACAACAAGGACTAGGTAGGTGAGTGGGAAAAAATACTCCCACAGCATCAGCAGCAACTGCAGTCTTAGAGCTGTGGCAGCTCCAAAGATGACACTTTGTTCTGTTTTGCTTTTCTTGAGTACACATTTCCACTTTTCGGCTCTTCCCCCACAAATCAACTAGATTTAATCTCTTTTCAATCTGTGAATAAAAAAAAATTGCTAGATGTCCCTAAACAAGAACTTTTAAAACTCTAAGAAATGATAACTTTAAAGTAAAACAATCATTTAGAATAAAAAAAACTGCAATGAAATCAGAGCAAGAGACGAAAAGCAGGGCAAGTACACAAACTTTAAATAAAGAATTACATAACAGTCACACAACAGCAGCAGTGTCTGAATGGTGACAGCTACAAAAGATGAAATACTTTCCTGTTTTGCTTACCTTAGTTAAACAAATTCTACTTCTCACCTCCCCCCACAAATCATCTAGATTTAATATGTTTTCAAAGAATCAGAAATAAATGTTACCTAACTAGCCCTAACTAGGAAGGTTTAACACTCCAAGAAAAACAGCTTTAAAGTCGAACAACAATTAAAATAAAACAAAATGCAATAAAATAAGAACAAAGATAGAAATTAGTGCAGTTAAGCAAACATTATATGAAGAATTACAACAGCAACAGTTTTAATGCAGTATTAGCTCTCAGAATTCATGCATGATGCATGAGAATAGCTACTGTGACTCCCCTACACAATGCTGCTCCCTCTACAGACTGGAACAATTAAATACCCATCAGCCACAACAACCTTATATGCTAAGTCATGGAATGTATAATATTAGAACTTATTTATGAAGACATAGGCAACCTAATTTGGTTTTGTGAAAGACAGTTCCTGCCTCCCGATCCTTGTAAACCTTGGAAGCCAGTTTGAAAAGGTTACAGAAGATGTAGACAGTGGCTACCCCATACAAAGTACTTATCATGACTTGGTCAAGGCTTTTGACACTATTCTCTCATGCTGGTATTATTGAACAATTAAACACACACAATATAAATCATCTACATTGTTTGCTGGACTGTGAATAGGCTGTTCTGCAGATCATGGGTTCGGAACGTTGCTGATACCTTCTTAGAATATAAAATTGTAACTAGTGGGTGCCAGAGGGATCAGTGCTTGACCCTCTCCTGTTTAGCAGGTTTTATTTTGCAGACATTCAAGCCAGTATCTCAAAAGTCTGGTTGACCAGTTTTGTTGATTACTGTAAGCCGGGCACTATCTGCTCATCCACTTATACTAGACATTTCCAGCAACGGCTGTAATATGTACATGCATGGTGTACCAAAAAATGATATCTAGCTAAATGCCAGAAATACAGTGTAATAGCAACAAAAAAACTACTACTTCTTCAAATGCTATAAATAGTACTCCTCTTTAGATAGATATGACCATAACAGACCAGGATACTTATGTGGATAACACTCTCATCTGATCATCATGTTTCCATGGTAGTCAGGAAATGATTCTATCTGAGCCAGTTAATTTCCAAGGGAATGTATTCTTTACATTCCAAAGATGTCAGCCGACTACCGTACTCGTCACTTTTCAAATGTATCATTGAATGTTGTGCTCCCTTTTACACATACAAATTAAGCATATTGCTCAATTAGAAAGATCCTAAAGATTGTTAAGCAAGAAAATTACAGGCCTTAAATCCTTTTGCTATCCTGATAGATAACCAAAGAAAAGACAAATCACCTACCAAGGATAAATGGTGTTCTTAGAAACAAGTCCAAACAGATTCTGAGAAGAAAAGAGCCACCAAAACATGACTGGAATAAATCCAAAATCCAAGATAAAAAGTTGAACTTTAATGTAATAAATACTTTGAACTTATCCAAATTAAAAGAACTTGTGGGAGATGTACCTCAGTTTAGTTTTAAGAATAGAAAATCTATTAGGAGAATGCTTTGTTATTGTTGTTTATTCCAGCCATGTTTCCTACTCAGAAGCTTACTGGCTACTCTGGGGTGACCTGTGACTTGTTTTTCTTGCCAAGGAAGATGACTTCCTATTTATTTGCAAAACAAGTGGCTCTACAAACACCTGGACTAGAGCTATAAATCTACACCAACAAATAAACAAAACTCAGTGGAGGGATAGGTTTCTAACTTAATGTATTTACAGGCTATGGAATAATTTAACTACTACAGGTCAAGCAATGCAATTCTTTGGCTAACTGGGTTCTTGATCTACTTGAGAAAGATAGTCAATGAAAACATTAAGGCACTCATATTGTATGATAATAATATAATTGTAGTCTCAATGGAGTTGTAAATCATGCGCCTATGAGCTTGAATGGATTTCAGTTGGCTGGCAGTAAATTAAAAGGCAACTTTACTTCTTAGCACCCTACTTTTTCGAATTATCAATCCAGGCTACTGTCCTCCCCTGAAATCTTAACTTCTGATTAGGGATCACAATTACTCCATTAAAGTCATCCATGACAACTTAAAATCCCAGATTCATCCCCACTTTGATGCTGTCACAAGGAAAGAGCACTAAAAAAAAAAAAGAAAAAAAAAATAGGCTCCCTCAATGACATGGAATCACCTTCCTCCTAAGGTAAATGGCCAAGGAGCTGTGACTTTTTTAAAGAATGAACTAAAAGGATCACCTAATCAAAGAATCTGCCTCTTATGCTTTCAAGATAACAGTTAATTATGTTTGCTTTGCATCTGTAAATAACTTTTTCCCACTGTATGTAACATTATTTCTGATGAATACTTGACATCTTTTCATTGTATAGAAAGTTCTTCTTTGTTTAATCTGTTCTTATTTGTTCTGAACCATTTCAAAGCTCTGTGTGTTTGTTTACTAAGTCTGCAACTCAGCAATCTGTATATTCATCTATTCTAATGGGCCCTGGCCATGACTGAAAGGGTCTGATGACCAGTACACCTACTCAGTTATAAAACTGAAAAATAAAAATAAATGCTGCTTTACAGTTTTTGGGATTGTGGTAATTCTTTCTTCTTTCTTTCTTTCTTTCTTTCTTGTGAGGATGTCTGAATGGACATGAACTATTTTCAGCAGAAATCTGGCAGAAAATGTTTAATAATTGTCAAATATATATTAGACAAAGAAAATATTTTGGAAATCATAGTGAACTATAACAAGTTTCTAAAACCATACATTACTATGTTAACTGTCTTAGGTCAAGTAGCAAGGCATACTACACCGGTTCAGTGAGATGAGGTGCTGTTGAGCTCAGCCAAATCTAGCCATTTAGTACACTCTTCCTATAACGGAGCTATAAAAGTGCTACTTTAACGTATAGACCTTATCGGTCATCATACATTTGCTGCTTCCACAGATGAATAATTGTTGAATATCATGTAATGGAACAGAGTAGTGAAGGGATAGACAGAACGGTAGATAGCATGCTCTTTGCACTGTTTAGTTTTATGGTTGACTCTGTAGTTCACATTGAGAGTGTTGGTTAGATTAGATGGGATGTAGAAAAACTGAAAGGAAAATGTGAATGAGCTAAGGATGCAGTTGATGAACACACTGGATTGAGATCAACCAATACTAAAGAAATTACGGCATTACATGACTGGGTTCTTTTTTAGAGAGGTAAACAGGTGATTTGGAAAAACAAATACAGAGGAAAAATATGTGCCTGGTTCATTTTATTGCAAGGAAGAAAAAGAGCAATGTTGTTACCTTTTTAGTACAGTTTCCAGGTTTAGTTAAATGCCTGTCTGGAGTCATTTTTGAAACTGATATAGCGCACAGGGTATGTGGACTCACTTGGAAGGAGGCTTTGGCAAATGATACTACAGTTTTATGGATCTAGTGATAACCAGTAGGTGTTTCTCTCAGTCAAAATAAATATTGCTGGAGATGGAAATGTTATGATGGGGAAGACTTCTCACTTTTGACGTACAAGCTGAGGCAGGAGTATACATCATGACTTTGGATATTCGAAGATGCAGGAACCCAAGGAACCCAAGTCTCACTGCAGTATCAAGGCAAAATAATTGTGGTGTGGCAGTAGAAAAGGGGGATTTTTTTCTCACATAATAGAACCGGTAAGTTCTGCGAGGTAGTGGCAGTACTCTATTAAGTAAGGAAGTTGCTGCAATATTCCACAGAAAAAGAATAATTTATCAGGGGTCTAGATCTGGGGGGGAACTCACTTAACCTAATTTCCAACTAGATCTATGCAAGGAAAAAATGACTGAAGGGATGAAGGAGAGGTTAGAGGGTAAAATAGAGCTATGGCCCTGCCAGGTTCAGGCAGTGTAAAACAGTAGGAGACAGCAGCAAACAGCATACAGTGTAGAAGTCTATGAGAAAGAGAAGTGGAGGAGTTTGAAGCAACTGACACAAGACTCATTAGGCCTAAAATTGAGTATAATGCCCTGTTTGATATGTACCTCTCCAAACACCTGCACCAACTGGAAAGGCCACAGAAATACCTCACAAAGAGAATCCATGGCCTCCAACACCTGTCCTATGTGGACAGGCTCAAATGACTATTGCTCTACTTGGTATCGTACAGATTGCTCAGAAGTGATCTGTGTCTCACCTTCAAGGCAATATCGGACTGTGCCCTACTAGAGATGCTCCATATCCATAAATCTAACTCCTCAATCATAACCTGCTTGAAAGGCCTAAATCTAATATGCAACATCAATAAAACCTGCTGGAGAGACAGGTTTGCCTCCCAGAGGCTGCCCCGTCTGTGGAATAGACTTCCCATACATGTCAGAGTACCTCGCTGACCCTCTTCAAACATAACCTTGATGAGTGGATGGAAACCACAAATTTGTCCCAGGGGTTTCACCTTTGTCCCTCATTGACAGGGGTCACAGGTGCTGACTGAGTTTTCTTTTTTGGGGATAAACTCTTGGCTAGGTTTGTAAGGGCCCCAGGGCCATTAGCCTAGTAACCTCCTATGATCCTATAAGTCTGTTTTGTGGAAGTCGTTATACAGGTAGAGAGGAAGAATAGAATAATTCTTAAAATGCTATGGCAGGAGAGGACTCCAAGGCAGAACAGAGGAAAGACAGATCGCATTGCCATTCAAGAAGTGAAGAATCAGATTCTGAAGACGTTGATGGCCTACTGAAAGGGAGTGCAGAAGCAGACAGAAAGCTAACCAGGAGAGGATTTTGGTGGTAAAGCAAGGGTGCTAGATGGAAGAATCGAACTTCAAGATTCAGGAAGTATGAAAGCTGGTTTAGTGCTGTGAAGTTTGAGTACTTCTTACATGGATTTTTTTTCTTTTCTATGACATCTGTTTTCTTGACAGGAGGTGAATGAAGACAGAAGAGGAGTATATAACAAAATCAGCTCTGATTGCCATATAAAGAGCTGGAGAGGGGAAAGTGCACACCCCTCAAGGAAACCTAGACAGATGCAGCATGTTGGCAAATGGAGTTTTTAGATGTGGTACAGATCATTGGTTGGCCCCACAGGATGTCCAATGGTTTGGTCAATGGCATAAAGAAATTGAGACAGGTTTTTATTCGTGCTCTAAACGAATGAGTTATAATTACTGAATATGATAGTCAAAAATATTCATAACCAATGCAATACAAATGGGCTTTACTGTTACATAAGAAATATGAGACAGACCAGCTATTATTATACCTTTTATATCAGTATTCAAAGTATAAAGAGGCCCAGACGTGTGACATTATCAGGAGAATCCACTGAGGCAGGCAAGAGAGAACTAAGGCAA
>NC_056744.1:71688996-71711496 GCF_019279795.1 Protopterus annectens | reverse complement strand
GTTAAGGCAATAGAAAGGGTGGAAGAGGAAACTGAAGGATACTAATAGGAAATCAATGCTTGTTGAAACAGAAAATAGGAGGGCAAGGGATGCTGCTGGGCTCTGGGTAAAGCCTCAGTCAGGATAGCAAGGAAATATAGAATGGATTCTTTAAAACACAGGGACAGGTGAGTGAAGAGGTGGGAAGACTACTGATGAGATTTCAACATAGTCGTGAACCTTAAGATATACAAGGTTTTTGCACTGACCAAGTATAATAGGAAATATAGAAAGACTGTGATAATGGGGGCAGTACCTTATGGCAAAGTTCACTTTCAGTAGAGATAAAGTAAACGAACATATGTTCAACATATTTATAATTAGATAAGAGCACATGGGAGAGGTTAGAGATATTTCCATAGAAGGGATGCACATATTGGACCATGACATGGCTGGGATATTGATAGAATGGGTAATGGAAAATAAGTTAGCAGAATGAAATGGAATATATATGAGTGTTGAACACTGTATTGAACATACAGTGTCTTGACATCCTACAGATCGATGTCAAAACATCAAACGCATGCGGAACGCCATGTTCTGAGCATGCTCCACAGATTACTCCATAATAGAGTAAACCAGCGACACGTGTTTTTGCAAGGGGGTAAGCCCCCCCGGGCTCCCCCCCATGTGAGGGGCTATAACCCCCTCCACTGATATATATATATATATATATATATATATATATATATATATATATATATGTATATATATACTAACTTTGAGACTGCACAATCTGTGGGGTAGGGAAACATTCCCCTACCCGAGGAATGTCGATCTCTCACACCTGTCGACCCCCTGTTTGTGTCAATCATTTGGCGTCAACCTACTGTGTATCAGGACATTGTACATTTAATATATATATATATATATATATATATATACACACACACACACACACACACACAGATGTATAGAATGTAGAGATATAGAAATGGGAAGTCACAAAAGAAACAGTTGAGGGAGATATTTAGATAGATACGAGAGAAGAATTGTATGGAAGGTAGCTTGACAAGCATGAACTGGTAATGGGATGCTTTGAAGTAATGTGGAGAGGAGCAATTATGGAGGAGGGAGGAATTTGAAAGATGGATAAGAATAATCAAGTGAAGTGAAATGATGAGAGAGAGACCTAAGGAGGGAAAAAACAACCTGGCCAAGGGAGGAGGGCAGGAGCTAAGAAAAGGAGATAGGGAAAGTTTGGAAGTCTCAAAGGGAAATTGAAAGAAACTGAAGAAAAACAGCTGATTGCTAAGTTGGGATATAGACGAGCTGTATGGTGGGGCAGGCTGAGAAGGTGAGCAAACTAGTGGCCTGGAAAGTGATTGATGAGAGGAAGGAAAGAGTGGTGAGTATAATCCGGGATGAAGCAAGGGAAGTAGTGACTAACCACAAGTGGTAGCTGGGATTTTATGCAAAGCTTTATGAAAAGGTATACAAAACAGAGATGGAGTTTGTATATCAACAGTGAATGTAAGGTGTAGGAGGTATGGTAAAAGTCTGGGAGTGGAATAGGATAAATGAGCACAAGGCAATCACTGTAGATGTCCTGAAGGTGCTCCATCATTTCAAAAATGAGAATGTAGGATGGGTATCCAATCGTGGTCTATCAACTGGTGAAGTTAGCCCAGCCAGTGATGGAAAAGTCTGGGTTTGGGGACAGTTTGACAAGAGTAGGATAACCAGAGATAAAGTTAGGGGGCTGAGTAGGGTGTTAGAAGCACTATGGTACATCTAGTCTATGGAAATGACCAATAAGCTGTTTTGCTATTTTTTAAGTGGTATGGAGTATAGTACTGTTTTTTAGTAGTATGAAGTATTGTAGTACAGAAGAGCTCTGTATCAGAGTTCTAGGGTTCAGAGTTCACTCTTGTTGTTAGGTCACTGCTATTGTGGAGTTTGTATGTTCCTCCCATGGCTGTGGAAGTATACTGTGGTATTCCAGTTCTCTTCCATGTCCCAAAACATGCCAGTTGACAGAATCTCTAAACTGTCCTTATACATTGCGTTTTACCTTTGTCTGTGAGGCCTTGGTCACAGATGAAGAGTGTGAAAGTGCTGGCTCACTTACCCAGTTAAGAAATGCCGATTTTCTGGCTGGGAAATGAATGAAGTAGAGTACTGAGCAGGTTGCAAGCTTTGTGTGGAGAGGTTTAACAGCAGCAGGTAGGCATGAAGGCAAAATTAATTTTTAGCATTTGTGGATTATTGGAAATATTCATTAATCTTGCTGCATGGCAATGTTGATGTATGATAAATGCATATCAAAATCAAATATTTATAAAGCAAGTGAAAAAAAATAAACTGACACATTTTAATCAATCATACAGTGATTTCATGCTTATGAGGCAAACTGAGGTATTTATGTAACAAATAAGAGAAAACGAAGCAGAAGGAAAGGGAAAGACAGCAAGAAAGCCAGATGAAAAGTTACATGGCTAACCAATATTACAGGAAGTTAAAAAATAGATCAATTAATTTAATAGAAGGAAAGAGGTTAGGAATGATGTCAAAAGCAACTGTAACAGTAATTACACAGAGTTTGAAGGAAAATTAAATTAGATTATTTATTTTTATTTATTTTATTTGACATTTATCGGGTAGGTCTGACTGGACTAAGTAGACCATTTTCAGTGGAGGCCTGGGGAGAAAAGCTCCACATGTAAGTTATACAATTAAGACAGCAATGCACAACTTAAGATATCTATAACAGGTTAGAAAGACTAAGAACAAGAGTAAAACTTTAAGATATATACCTGAGACAGGTACATTACTACAACATTAATACTGATTAAAATAAGGAGATCTGATTGTTAAACACAGAGAAAAATAGCCCAGACAATACTAGAAATATATAAAAATTAGTTAATAGAAGTTGGGTAACACAGTTAAACTAACATTGTCAAAAGAGCAGTGTGAAAGTAAGAACAAGTAATGAGAATGTTCAGATCGTGTCATGCAAGTATATTGACAGTCATGCACAATCGTACTTGTATTGAAGCACATCGTGCAGTTCATGTAGAGAATTCTGCTGAGGTTCTACATGAGTGGACAGGAAAGACAGGGACAGAAAAAGGAGGAGAGAAGATGGAATGAAAGGAATCTTGCAATGTTGTTGTTTGTCTTTTGGCTTTTCCGAGTTAAGGGTTGCCACAGCGGAACTTCGGTCCGCTAATGATTGGCAGTAGATTTTCATGAATGCCGAGGTGCCAGCTCGACGTCCAAGGAATCTTATAATATATAGCTATATATTGGGGTATAGAGAAGATTATGGGGGCCCAGGGTGAACTCTGAAAACAGGAAGAATGAATGTGTATAAAAAAGTGTGTAGAGGGAATGGAGCTGGAAAAATAAGTCTGTTCAGCCTGAAGATGACCAGGAGCATAGCCAGCTGTGATATACCTAAGACTTAAGCAGCTTTTTGAACTGGTTGGGGTTACTTGTGTTAAGAATATTCTGTGGGATGGCATCCTGGGTTTTAGTGATGTGATTAGAGTAAAGTGAGCCCCCAAAGCTGTTGTTGGATTTTGAAACTTTTATTAGTAATTTGTCAGAGGATCTCAGGGGTCTATTACTGGTGTAGGGTGTGCTAATGTTTTGAGGGCTGGACATTTGTTAGGTTTATAAACTAAAGAGTGGGTCAGTGCAAGTTGGTTGAAGGTTAAGATGTTGGGTAGCTCAAGCCAGTTTAGTTGTTGGAGAGCAACACAGTGATGTGTTCTTTGGGATAGGTTTGCTGTGAATTTGGCTATCTTGTGGTAGCATGTTTCTAGCTTGTTTAAGTCTGTTTTTTGAGGTTTGTGAATATAGGGGAGGTGTAGTGAGTTGGTGAGAAAAGTCTTAATTCTATAGAGGGAGCCTAATTTTATGCTGGCTTTTTTAATAGCAAGTGATACATGTTTGTCAAATCTCAAACTATTATCAATGGTGACACCTAGGAGCTTGGTTTCAAAGATTGGCTCGATTACTGCATTGTTAGATGAGGTGATTTTAAAGTGCTGACTTGTAAGATTTATGATGCTTGTAAGAGAAATTATTAGTATGGTTTTGTTAGGGTTTAGAATGAGCTGATAGTTTCGTAGGTAAGTTTTGATGGCAGAAAATGCTTTTTGGGTGATTTCTTGGAGTTTTGGCAGTGAGGAAGCAGCACAGATGACAATGGAGTCATCTGCATATTGTATGATAGTGGCAAGACTGGTTGTGCTGTGAAGTTTGTTAGTGAAGATCATGAACAGAAGTGGACTTAGTATTGACCCTTGTGGAACTCCTACAATTACAGATAGTAGGGTAGAAAGATCATTTTGCCACTTGACAGCATGTTGGTAATCAGACTGTTTTGGAATCAGGAGAGGGTTTCTTTAGATATTTCAAGGGATGTGAACTCATGTAAGAGCTTTTTGTGGAATACTGTGTCAAATACCTTTGACATACTGTATCTAGAAAAATAGAAGAGACAAGTTGCCTGTCATTTTTAAGTTGGTTTATATTGTTGATGAAACTTAGTAAGGCAGTTGTGGTGCTGTGGCTGGGTTGAAATCCACATTATGAATAGGTTAGGAGATTTTTGGTTAATAGATGGCCCAGTAAATGTGAGTAAATGCATTTTTCCAAATTTTTTGAAAGAGGAGATAGTATGGATATTGGTCTGTAATGGGAAAGTTCTAGAGAGGAGCTACCTTTGTGGAAAGGTATTACATAGGAAATTTTCCAGATCCTAGGAATGTAATGCTCAGAGATGGATCTATTGCTCAAGATAGATATAGGTTAGGAGATGACATCAGCTGCTAGTTTGAGGTTTTCATTAGGTAACTAGTCAGCGGCAAGTGATGTGGGTTTTAGTTTGGAATTTTTTTTTTGTTTTGTCTGTTTGGATGGGTTGTAGTGAAAGTGTTGTTGAGGAGATATTGGTTTCAGGTAGGGTGAATAGGGGAGTATCCTTTTTGTGTTCTTTAAGTGAAAAATAGAGTTTGTGAAAAAGAGTTGAACTGGGTTGCTATACTTTCTGTATGGTTAGAGGTATTGGGCGTTGGGGTTGAGGATTGGCTGGGATGTAGAAGTTGTTTAATGGTACTCCAGAATTTTTGTGGTTATTTTGGTGTTTATGCTGGATTGTGGTATAGAAAGTTTTTTATCATTCTTGATTTGTTTTGGTTAAATTTCTTAAGTAATGATAGTTGTCAAAGGAGGCTTTGTTTTTGTTGACATATTGGGACCAGAGTTTGTCTCTTTGTTTTAAAAGTTGTCTGGTTTCTTTCGTAAGCCATAGACAGCAGATAGCTTTAGTTCTGACATTCCTGATAGGAGCAAAGCTGTTTAGTTTGTCAAAAATGTATTGTTGAAGTATTGTATTGCTGAGTCTAGTGGGATATGTTTTAGAGGGGAGCAGTTGCTATTTTTAGGAGTAATTTAAAAGTATCTGTGGAAAAACTGTTATTGCATACTTATTTGTATATTACAGTTTTAGTGAAACTATTACAGTCCATTAGGAGATAGGATGGTAGTTGGTCACTTAGTCTGTCTAGTAGATACCCTGAGTGCTTTATCATAAAGGGTTTGTTAGTAAGGGTCCAGTTAAGAATTGACTGTTTGTTGCTATTTTTGTCTATCCTTGTTGGTGTTAGTATCAGTTGGTAAAGCCATGTACGTTTATGTAGTTGGTGGGATTGTCTGAGGAAGAAATTTGCTAGTCGGTATTGTAATCACCTACTATTATGGTTTCTTGGCTAAATGTTATGGATGCCTATGAAAGCAGGTTTTCTATTATAGGTAGATTGTTGCCGGGAGGGATATATATAGATATTAAGACTATGTGTTTATTGTTGTTGATTATTATTCAGGAGGCTATTAATTCAGTGTTATTTAGGTTCAGGGGTTAATGCTTGATTGCTGAAGATTGTGTGTCTTTATATATTATTGCTACTCCTCCAGCCCGCTTATGCATTCTATCTTGCTGAAGGATTTTGTAGCCAGGGTGTAGGATTTCATTATTTTTTATGTGGGGTTTGAGCCAAGTTTCAGTTAGGACTGCTATGTCGGGGTGTAGAGGGAGAGGGTGGCATGGAATTCATGCATTTTGTTTAGTAGGGTTCTGAGATTCATGTTAATGCTGATAATTTCTGAGATCTTTTTGGATATATTGGCACAGGGCAGGCAGTTTACTAATCTTGATGGCTGAGTTGATTGTTGTGTACTGAGGGGATCTTGTTGGGCAGTATTAGGGCCTGGGTTGGAGTGGATGTCACCACTAAATTGTAAGTTTGATTTTTTTATGAGAGGATTGGTGAAGGAATTTAGCTGATGCTTGGGAGTGATTAATTATTGTATGTAGAGAGGTGATCATGTGTAAATATTTGTATGAAAATAGATCTATTTTAGAGGAATTGAGTTGTGGAGTTATACAGAAGTTAGTTTGTGAAGTATGAGGTGAAGTGGGGGAAGGGTAGGTGGGAGATTGTAGATTGATGATATTGCGGTTGTGATAATTGGTGAGGTGGAGGGTAATTGTTAGCAGGATGAGAATAGATATCTGAAAGAAAAATGTTGTGATTTTGGTGGTGTGTCTGGTAAGGGAGGCTAATATGATTGGTGAGAATAATAGGAGTAGTATTGTAGGATGAGGAAAGTTGGAAGTTGGAAGAGTATTTGGAGTGGTTACTAAAAGGCTTGAAGAAATAGATGCTGATTGGGTAGGTGATTGAATGGTTGTGGTTTGATTAGAATAAATGTAGGAGTAGTGGGGGTGGGTGAGATTTGGGGGTAGGGTTGGGGAATGGAGTGAGCCCCAGCGAAGGAAGGTCGAATGGAGCAGGTTGCACCATGAGGGCTAGCCCAATAGCAAAACATTGTCAGCAAAGGGAAAGATCCACAACTAGGTAGCAATGCTGGGAGCAGTAAAAAAGAATACAAATTTAAAATAGATAATGTAAATCATAACCAATATATAAACAATATTCTTTGGGCTACTGGCTGATATTGATTCTTAAAATAAATAAATGCCAGAAAGTTTAGAAGCAAGTAATGGGGATCCTAAACTTAGAAACCTAAGGTAGTTACACTAATTGAAGGAGGGAAAGGGGAACAAGTTTTGGTGCACCCTGGTTGGTGTGCATGCCGCTATAATTCTACACAGACTACTAGTCAAATTATACACATAGACTGTAGTTTGGTGGGGAGTTGCAAAAATAAGGCAATTACAAAGGAAATTTGCCTGAACTGGGAATTGATTCTTGCGGCTGGGGGGGTTCAAGAAGCTGGATTGTCCCTCAGGTTTGCCGATTACAGTATGATAATAAGGCAATTACAAAGGAAATATGCCCAAAATGAGGACAAATTCTTGCAGCTGGAGGGGTTTCAAGAAGCTGGATTGTCCCACAGGTTTGCCGATTATAGTACAATGATAAGGCAATTACAAAGGAAATATGAGCAAACCAGGGACAAATTCTTGCAGCTGGGGGCAGGGGGCTTCAAGAACCTGGATTATCCCTCAGGTCTGCCAATTATAGTATAACAGTGCTAAGCACACCAACACTTGGGCACAGAGAGAGCAAATTTTCCTAGTAGTGTTTATGCCCACATTGTAATGGCAAGTCTAATTAACAAGCAACTAAGTATTTAAATTTAATTTGAATTTTACAGTTTAGCAACAGAGGTGACCTTAGTTGGGAGATTACTCCATATTTTGGCAATGTAAATATTAAAAAGTCACTACCAAAGAATATTTGCTTGCAGAATTAAGTTAAGCATTTGATGATCAAAGATCACAAGGTAGTTCATTCCATTTCTGGAACCTATTTTGTTATGGTAAAGTTTGTATTAGCTTTAACTACTTTATTTTAAGTTTCCTACCCGGTGTGGGCTATCAGAGAGGAAATAGAATGTAAAGTATTGAGTCTTAGACCCTGAGTTACAAACAAATTTAGCATTTATCATAACTGATAATTATATTTTATTGATTAGATGAACAGAGAAATCAGTGTAGAAGATGGATCCAAAGAACAGGCACAACAGAATATAACTTACAAACTTAATTCTGGATCCTAGAGTGAGACATGGCTTAATTTGAAAAAGACAACTGAATGTTTTATTGGAAGTTTTGATTACATTTATACATGATTGTTTAGCTGTAGGAGGCAGCAGACTAGATGCCTCAGTGAGTGATTGAGTCCACCATCTCTAGATTATGTCCTTTCAAAGAGAACACTTTAAGGCTAAGCCTTTTCTCAGATTTTATGGCTTTTGGACATGGATTATCCCACCTCACTGTGTTAATCATCCAATTCAGGTTGTTCTCAAACCATTTAGTGATGCCAGTTAAAAACCTGAGGACTGTCACTCTGAAATTCAGAGGCACAGAAATACAAGTATTAATCAGGGGGGTATATGCTAAGTCTGAGGCTGGAGAATCTAGGTGTCATCTCCCTACTCCAAAGTACAGCAGTCTCAGAGGTAGGATAGATAAGTACATAGACATGAACAGCACAGCCCCCCACATTGTGAATACTTGAAAGATGGAGCAATGAGGTTCACAGTTTGCAAATTTTGTGTTTGAATCAGAGTTTATTTCTGTCAGTTGCAGAACTTATATTATTGTATCTTACACTTCAAATATGGGGATCCCATTTAGCATATAAAGGAGATTAGACTGTATCAGTGAGATCCTTATTTAAGCAAAGGCCTCTGACAGATGCAGGAAAAGAGATGTTAGAACTTTGCTCTTGTTTTGGCCCTTTAAGATAGAGAAAACAAACAAACTACAATTTCATAGCATTTTAAAACTATATTAGGTGTCTGTATTGAAACAACTGAAATGCCACTGGCTCAGCAGGGCAGGTAGCTCAGTTGTCAAAGATACTGGAAAATCATAAGAGAGTAGGTATGATTCCTGTACCAGGTACAATAACTAATTTTGCAGCACTGACACTGCTGAGCAGCATAAGGGAGGTGTTGCACTCCCAAGTGTACCATCCTTCAAAAGCGACCTTAAACTGCAATCTCATCTGCCGAGTTGGTGGCAGCTCAGGTGGCTGTAAAAGATCCACTGTTATTTATCAAAAAAAGAGTAGGTGTCCTTTATTAAAAACAGATTTTCATAACATTATTTTACACTTTTGCATAAAAAATTATTATTTTATTTTTATTTTCTACCCATTTTCTAAAACCAAAACTTTATTTTTGCCATAATCATATGCATATCTAAATTCTTCTTTTACAATACCTCTTTACATCTTTGCTTTACATATATACCATATGCATGGGAAAAAAGACTGTATCCATTTAATCAAATGTTTCACAATTTGGTACTACATATTCTCCATCCAAGATCATACCCAACTTAATTCCATCTATTTTTTATAGAATTCCACTTCTATTTTTGCCTGACAACAAAATAATAAAAAGTGTTTGACGTTTTCTTCTTCTTCTTCTTCTTTACAAGCATGGCATTTTTTTCTTGTTGGTGTTTATAAATCATTAGTCCTTTAACAGTCAAAGTCTTCATTGTGACAGTCTGTAAATAGTTCTTCTATTCCCATGTTTTCCAGCCTTTTCTTCTCTTTATTGTCTCAATTCTTTTCCTCTTTTAACCCTTCCTTGGGTTGATATAACACTTTTCAACCACTTGCTCAGACTATTGTGCCATTTTTTTCTGGTAAAGTTTCCATAAATATTTCCTATATAAAACACATTTTATAATGCTTATGTTTGCTTCAACAACCAGTACTCTCTTTTTCTGTTTTCGTATTATTTTCAGAATTCCACATATTTCTTCCATAACAGTGTTCTCATCATACTGTCTTGCATGTCTTTTAACTTCCTTAATATGCAATACATATGTATTTTTAAACCATAAGCCTCATTTCCTTTTAATTACATATTTATTTATCAGGTTCAGGCTTGACCCCCATATTACTCTAAAAATAATTTCCAGTAACTTCTCTCTCTTACAGCAGAGAACATAAACATTCTACCTAAATGAGCAAATTTACTTAATATAACTGAATGAATTAAATATACTTTCTACCAAAAAGCAAACTTAAAAGTCCTTCCATGCCTGCACTAGTTTTCTCATTTTTTTCATTCCACTCCCATTGCATATTTATAACGTCCATACCCTCTGCCTATCCTAATACCAGTTGAAAATATTTAAAAGTCACATCAGAAAAGCTTTGTGTAACCAGATGAATTCATGAATGGATGTCAGCAGCCCTAAAACGTATGGGTTCTATCATATTTTCCCAAACAAAGTATTTGTTTATAGAAATATCTTTCTTAGTTTGTATTCTTACTGTGGGTCTTTTGTATTTCCCTAAATGCTACTCCACCTGGTTTTTTTTTTTTTTGGAACCATAGCTAGGTCATCTGATGCTCTGTGCAGTTCCCTTAATTGACCCCTCCCCCCGAACTCAAAGTGAGAAGCCAAAAAGAAAAATTTCTTCTGCTCTGAAATTGTATCAAACTAACTGCTGATATGTAATGAGCAGATTGCTACAGCTAAATCATCACACCGACACCGAGCACTTGACTGCTTCAGCTGCGACTGTAAATGCGGTATTGACATTCTTTTATAAAGCTGTGACATCCCCTCTGCTTCATAACGCAATGCAGACACTGCCCTCTAACACCACTGGTACCCAATGATCATGCTCCATGACAGCTTGCACCTTGGGTAGTTATTATCTTTCCCTGCACTGGTTACAGCTGTGTGTGTTTCCCTATTAGCTGTTGCTACTGCAATGTAACTCCTACGAACAAGCTGGCAGCCTGTAGCATCATCTGTAAACATTTTTGTCAGAAATACACTTTTATTTTCTCCCATATGTATGTCTTTCCTCTCTTCCTATTGGAAAGTCATCCTACCAGAAACAACTTGTTGATTCACATTGCCTTCCTACACAGAATCACAGCTTTTCTACATCATATTCCTGAAATTTAACACTGTCCTCCGCAGGCTCTTTCTTATTTATCAAGGTTACCAATGTACTTTCATCCAAACCTCCTCCACAAAACACAGCATGATGTAAAGATATCACACGACCTTTCTACATACAGTCATCAGTCAGGAACTTTCCATTCCTCGCCTCTTCTATTGTTCATCGTCTTTCCGTTTAACAGAAGCCCTTCATTGCACACTAGTGAAAAGAAAAGGGAATATCTGTGATATCCTGGCCAAATGTCCCCTGAAAATAGTCTATAGCCCTAGCTGGACTAACCCAGTCAATGAAATCAAAAGTAAACAAACAGAAGAATAAACAAACAAACAAATACGATGAAGTATAATACTTGCTTACAGATAACAGCTCCAGTATTTTGGCAGGTGGGATACGTCATACAGAGGTGAGGTGAAAGTTCAGAGTAACAGTTGACAAATCCCCTTCCTTTATGAACAGGTCTCCCCCTCCCCCTTTGAAGACTCTGGCTAGTTTTTCAAGTGATCCTTGAGAAATGTGGCTTGAGAAAAATAAGCCTATCTGGGAATATGTTACCCCATTCCCTGTCTTGACAGCATGTCTGCATTGGCTTTGCTGATCTCACTACAGTGTTGTACTGTCTTGTCATATGCCTGCAATCCTAAGCTCCACCTTAAGAACTTGGGATTTTGCTAGCTGGCTCTGTGTAGCCATGTTAAGGGATTGTGGTCTGTAACTACAATAAAATTCCTTCCTTACAGATAAGGCTGAAGGTTCTGCAGTGCCCACACTATGGCTAGACATTCCTTTTCTACAGCTGCATAGCATTCTTCCCTGGGTTGGAGTCTATGGCTTAGATATACCACTGGGTGCTCTTCTCCCTCTGAAGAAATCTGGCTAAGTACAGCCTCCACCCCATGGTTTGAAGCATTCACCTGCACAACAAATTATTTGCTGTAATCTGGACTGGCTAACACAGGGGGATCCTCTCAAAGCTCCTTTAAGCTTCTGGAATGCCTGCTCACATGCTGGGGTCCACACTACCTCATCTGGCCTCTTTTTTACTTGTCAGGTCTATGAGGGGAGCAGCTATGGTACTATGATTGGGGACTAACTTTCTATAGTATATAGTATATACCATGTCTAAGAATGCCCTCACCTGCTTTTTAGTAACAGGGGAGGGCCAAGCCTGAATGACTTCCACTTTGGCAGGTTATGGCCTGATCTTACTACTCCCCAGTCTATGTCCCAGGTAGAAGACCTCTGCCATACCCACCTGACACTTACTGGGCTTAATGGCCAATCCTGCCCTCTGTAGTCTGCCCAGCACCTCCCTGACATGCTGAAGGTCCTCTTGCCAGGAATGGCTGTAGATGGTAATATCACCCAAGTAAGCAAGGGCAAAATATCCTGCTCCTGCTAGGATGCGATCTACCAGCCTCTGGAAAGTTGCTGGGACATTTTTCATCCCAAAGGGCATCTTTGTGAACTCATACAAGCTGTAAGGAGTGACAAAAGCTGAACTTTCTCTAGCATTGGGTGTCAAGGGCACCTGCCAGTAGCCCTTGGTAAAATCAGTAGTGGTCAGGTATTTAGCCCCACCTAGCTGCTCTAGGGCTTTATCAGTCCTAGGCATGGAGTAAGCATCTGACTATGTGTGACTATTTAGTTTCCTGTAGTCTATACAGAACCTGGTGCTGCCAGCCTTCTTTTGTACCAGCACCACTGGGGAGGCCCATGGACTGCTGGACTCCTGGATTACTCCCAGTTCCAGCATCTCCTGTACCTCCTCCCTCAGAGTCTGTCTGACTCACTCAGGCGTGCTGTATGGGGCCTGCTTTATAGGTATTCGGGGCCCTGTACTCACATGGTGCTGCACCAAGTGGGTGTACCATGGTGTCTCAGTGAACATGTCCCCAAACGCCTGTAACACTGCTTGAATTTCTCAAACCTGGGTAGGAGATAGCCCCTGGGATATTATTACCCCTTCCACTGAGGTGTCAGTCCAAGCCTCACTAAGGACATCAGTCACCAGATCCCCCTCAGACTCCTTCTGCCATCCACTGCAAATATTCAGCACAAGTGCCTCTCTATCATGGCAAGGCTTCATCATGATAACATGGTACAATCTGTGTCTCTGCCTGTGCCTAGCAGTTCTACCATGAAGTTAACATCACTGACATTCCTTACCACCTTGAAGGGTCCCTCCTAAGCTGCCTGCAGTTTATTGTGTCTGACAGGAATGAGTACCATCACCTGCTGTCCTACAGAATACTCTGGCTTTAGCATTCTTGTAATACCAGACCTTTTTCTGCTGTTGGGCTCTTGCCAGACTCTCCTGGGCCAAGCCCATGAGCTCCCTAAGCCTTGTCCTGAGGTTTAGGACATATGCCACACCGGACTCCTTGAGTGATTCACACTTACCCTCCCACTCATCACAAATTAAATCTAGAGGTCCCCTCACCCTATGCTTGTACAGCAATTCAAAAGGTGAAAAACCTGTGGATTCCTGGGTTACCGCTCTGTAAGCAAACAATAGATGGGGCAAGTATTTGTCCCACTCTGTCTTAAACTGGTCTGCAAATGTCCATAGCATGGTTCTTAATGTAGAGTTTAACCTCTCCACAAGACATTAGTCTGGGGGTGGTAGGGGTGGTCTTTAGGTGCTTCACCCCACAGTGCTCCCACATAGAAGCCACCAAGTCTGACATGAAATTGGCATCTCTGTCAGTCAGTATTTCTCTTGGGAAAACTATCCTGCTGAAAATCTGTAGCAAAGCATTTGATACCTTCTCTGTCTCAATGGAGGACAGAGCCACCACCTCAGGATGTCTAGTAGCATAATCTACTACCACTAGGATATACTTCTCCCCTGTAGAACTTGGGGTACTCAAAGGCCCCACAATATCCATAGCTACCCTATTAAATGGCTCCTCTATCACAGGCAAAGGCATCAAAGCAGCTTTGACCTTGTCTTCTGCCTTGCCTACTTTTTGGCATTGCTCACAGGTCCTGCAGTACCCTGTTACATCCCTGGAAATCCCAGGCCAATAAAAGTTCTACATAATACTTCTCTTGGTATACTTTATGCCCATATGACCTGTAAAAGGAATGTCATGGGCTATGGCTATAAATGCCAGACAGTAGGCTCTGGGCACTGTCAACTGCTGTATTACCTCACTTTCTAGCCCTCCCTCAGGGGTCCACTCTCTATACAGTAACCTTTTGTTCCAGTATACATAATCCCCTTTTCCTTGAGAATCAGGTGCCTCCCTAGCTACCTCCCTCAAGCCTTGTAATGTAGGGTCTGAGAGCTGAGCCTGTCTCAACTCTGTCTTTGTAACTCTTCCCAGCTCCCCCTCCACAGGAAGTCTGGTGTCTTCTAACAGTGGTGCCTCACTGTCAGTCTGGGTACTATCTTTTACCTCTGTCCTCACAGTCACTCTGTCCAGGGGAACATCTGTACCCACCAGCAGCTGTGGCTCACCTTCAGTCTCACTGCTACAGGGTAGTTCTCTCCCTGAAGTAGCCACATCTCCAGTCCTGGTTTCAGGTGTGCAGTCTTTCTGGGTCCCCCAGGCTACCAGACCTGCATGCCTGTCTCCACACCTGACCATGTGTGACTGTATTCACACAAGGTACTGCATTATCAAAATCACTCCCTATCAAGACATCTGCAGGTATATCCTCAAATACACCTACTTGCTTGCTTCCTTTTCCACCCTCCCAGTCAAAGTGAACCCTGGCCAAAGGGATTTGGAATGGGATCCCCCCTAAAACTCTGATTGAAATGGACTGCCCATACAAGTGCTGCTCCTCTTTAATCACTGCAGGCTTCACAATGGTTATGTCAGAGGTTGTGTCTCTCTTGGCAGAGGCCTGTTTCCCATCCACTAAGACTGAATATAAACTCTGCTAGTAGTTTAGTGCCCCTGTTGTCTCCAGACAAGTTACCACTGGCATTCTGGTACTCCCACTTGCTGGGTTCCCCCCCTTGCCTCCGTGGGCATCTATATGCTACATGGCCCTACTGGTTACATGCAAAACATTTAACCCTTGATCCTGGCTGTTTACCTGAACTAGTGGCTCTCCCTGTTACTGGTGATGCTGTTGGAGTGGTTTAGGCTGCCCACCATGGGTTCCCTTATATCTATGTGCAGCACTGGGTACCCCTTTCCTGTGCAGTGAGGCCCTGCTTGCTAGGTACTGGTCTCCCTTTTTCCCCTTCTCATCTGCAGAGTTGCATTCCCTGTCTTCCAACTAGATTATCTTGTCCTCAGGCAAAGTGCTAAGAGCTTGTTGGCTCACCAAATGGTCTGCCAGCTTTTCAAAAGTGGTGGTCTGACACCCACTCACCCATATATGAAAATAAGTGCTTAGTTGAGCAATATAATTACTTACACTTTCATCTGCCTTGCGTCCATGCTTACAGGACTTTTTTTCTGTAAGCTTTAGGTGTAAACTTAAAATATTGTAATAAATAGTGCCTAACTTGATCATAATCTAAACAATCAGTATCAGACAATTTAGAAACAACAGTTACAGCTTTACCATGGAGTAAGGGGTCAGGAGCCGTACCCAGAGCCCTCAGTCAACATTATACTGATTGCATACTCTTTCAAATCAGTGAATAAAACTATCAAAATTATCACCTTCTTGGTACTGAGGGAGAAGTTTACTGACCTTTATTGCTTCTTGGGTATGGTTACTCCCTTCCCCATTACCTCCATGACCCTGGCGAAGAGTCAGCATTTCCTTTTTATGTTGCATCTGCCTCTCATTTTCTTTGGCTTCCAAATGCTGCGGACTCTCTGCTGATTCTACTTCAACCTCCAAATCCTGCAGTCTCTGCTGATTCTAACTTCAAACGTTTGGACTTCAATTCAAGTCTCTTTAGCTCCATATGGATTTTAAGTCCTTTGAGAAAAAGTTGAACTGTCCTGTTTCTGGGAGCTGTACATCACCAGTGCCACTCTGGTTGTCTTCCTGGTTGCTGGTCTGTGATGCAGCTGTGATTAAGGCTGCAATCATTTCCCCTTTAGTCAGGTAGGCGTGTACCAGTCCTTTGGCTTGGCACATCTCTGCCAACTAGGTCCTTGTGTGCTTGCCATAATTCCCTGTTGACATCCTTGCCTGCTCTCCCTGACTAACTAAGCTAACAAAAAGTAAATAAATAAAACTATTGTGATATGAAACTCTAAATGTCTACAGTGTGGCTGCTGAGAGTACACCTTTCTTTAGTAACACTGCTTACAGGCTACAATAATTCAATATCCACACCACTGCTCAATTATATGTGAGCATGTGATGATCCCACCACTGCCAACCAATAAATGTGACGTCCACCACTGTTACAAATATGTGATTGACATCAGTATGTGTCATCTCTATGCTGGCCCAGTAATCAAGGAGCCTGAATCCTCACCACTGGCAATGGAGAGAGAGAGAGAGAGAGAGAGAGAGAGAGAGAGAGAGACGTGCACTTTTAATACAAATGGATACACTCAGTATTTCCAGATGCAGACCTGTCTGCATCAAGTACAATTTTCCTTAAGAGCACACAGAGAACACACTCAGCCTGGGGACTGGATGTCCCTTTATCTGTCTCCCTCCAGATTTCTAAGAAGACTCCCCACTGGTACAGCTGTAGGGTTAGGTCCTCAGCCAAGTGTCTAAACCAAGTCCTCCACCAACCTCACTGTAAACCCAGTACTTCATGTTTCTAGCCCAAGTAGCTGACACACACACCCTGAGAGATTTGATTTTTCTGCTCGAGGTATAATAATTTTATAAGCCACAATGAATTAAAAATGTTTAGCGCTAAACCTTTTTAGTTAACTGTTGCTCATTAAATTATTATACCTCAAGCAGTTCATCTTTATTTATTTTGTTTTTGGTCTGTTCTCTTTGGACAATTTGGCAGATTTGATTTTTCACACACACTCACCTGGGAAAGGCTGGCACAGCAGTACCTGTGGTGCCCCCTTCTGCCCAGAGGATGAGGTAGTTATCACTGTCACCAGACACTTCCCAATCAGCTACTCTAAGGCCCTTAACAAAAGTTGTCCTTTTATACTGTATAATATTAATACTAATACAAATGGTAGCAGTTCACCAAGACAGCTAGGCCTTCTGGAGAGGGGGTCTATATCAGCTTATCAAAAACTAAAAAAGAGTGAATGCTCTTTGATCAAACCCTAAACGGTGAGCAACCTAAATATCGAAGACACAGAACAGCGATTTTTTTCCCAGGGAAAAAAATCGCTGGGCCATCTTTGGGAGTTTGCCATTTCCTCCACTGTGGTGCAGTCTTGTAGTTGGTATATTTAAGTAGGGGGGTGTGGGGGGGGGTGAAGCCACCCATTTTATGTTGTGTTGTGGAACAGCGATTCCCTGGGGGGGAAAAAAATCACTGTTCCGTGTCTTCGATATTTTGGTTGTTCAACGTTTAGGGTTCGATCAAAGAGCGTTCGTGCTTTTCAGCTTTTGATAAGCTGATATATACCCCTAGAGTGGCACACACAGTGTCACCAAATAAATATAAGTATTCTCAAAGGTTAATATTTTCTAAAAAGGACCAGCCACAATAAAAAGTTTAAATATATTTAATAATAAATAATAAAAGAACAAGAAAATACTAGATATATATCCACAGTAAACCACAGAATTCAAATCACAGAAAATATTGAAAACAACATTAATGGACAGACTCATACAAATAAAGAAAAACAGTCACTAAACTAAGCTTCACTATATTCCTGACTGAATCTATGAGAACTTACTGCTCTTTAATAAATTACTTGGGCAAGGCAAGGCAAAATACTTGAGCAGTCTTTTTAGTCAGGCTTCCCAAACAGAATTCTCTGTATTCTGAGATTGCTCCCTATAAATTATAATATCCAAGATGACTTGCAGAATGAACTCAACTGGTCACCTGACTAAGTTCCCACAATATCTCCTTTTAAAGTTTGAGACAGGACTTTAGCAGACTGCTGTAATACACATTTAGAGCTTTATGTCAATGCCTAGGAGCCAGAAACATTTACAGTACTTCCCCCCTTCTTTTCAAATGTTAACTGATAATGACTGCTCCCGGACCTACTGTGTCCGGACCTACTCAGCACTGTGGGGTGACATTCAGTGATTTAACTGCTAATTTACATTTCCTTATTTTTCTTAAAATAAGCCAGCTGGTTAACTATTGCTGTGGCAATGTCCTCTGTTAAAACATATACACTTAATTCAGATACCATAATACACATACATTTCCCTTCATTTCAGTAGGGTGCACTGTTGATACATTTTGGCACAATTAACATAAGCAGAGTTCACAAATACATTTTCAGCACAAGCTTCTGTACAGATCAGTTTGATATACTAATGACATACAATTATTTACAAAATTCCAGCTAGCTATGCTGGCCCAACTCATACATCCACTGCCCTACATCTCCTGGCATGCCTGGCAGTACCTCCTATCATCACATCAAGGCTCAAGTTTTTTTCCAGGTTTTTGGAACTATCTCCATGTGGGGACTATGATGTTTGAAGACAATCTTCAAGCCACTCCATGGCTTTTGCAGCTAGTCAGATGACTTTCAGAGGCATCCCACCTGACATAGGATTCCTTAAAGGTCTTGTTTTGACATGAGCTTCATTGTATGGGTCTTAATGATTTCCCTAAGCTAGGTGTTGTGCAAAAAATATATAATTAAACAGGTGGTCAGAGTTTCAAGATTTTGTACATGGGGTGACCCACTGAAAGTAGTAGATAAATTCCATTACCATTATGAAGCTAAGAGAAGCTGACAAGGTAAACCGTGATGATCCCATCCATCATGGAAGAGACTGTTTATACCCCTCCAAATGTCTTTACAAAAATTATTACTTCTTTAGCAGTATTTTTTGGCATTTCTTTGTCAGTTCTTTTACACTTGTATTCAAAAGTTGCAAGTAAATTAAAAAAGTAGCTGTAATCTCTCTTTGATACTGAGCCTAAGTTTCTACTGTTAGAGTGATGTTATTTGTATGTTTTAAGGTCATCCAGCATTCCTCTACAATTTTGAACCTTAGACTCTTTAAGGATGACAGTTAATCAAGTTGTGCAGTGGATAATTAACCAGTCATCTGACGGAACCCTATCTGGCATCTATATCTCAGACCTTCAGGCTAACACTCCTGGCCTTTGGTTATCTAAGTTTGCAGATGACTGTAAATTATGTGTATTGTTATTTGATCTTCCACTGAGTTGCAATTGCTCCAACATGAGTTAGACCACATTAATAATTAGTACAAGGGCAATTCCTTAAATTAAATGTTTAACAGAATGCATCATAGTTCATTTTTTAAATAAAAGATTTTCACATACTGTATAGGTGGCATATCCCTCCAATCAGATATCCATCCAATCATGAGGGATCCAGGTACTCTTGTTGATAATTCCTTATTGTTTGACCATCATGTTTCCAGAGTAGTTCAAAAAGCCTTCTATCTAGTTCATCTAGTCTCAAAATGCATTTATTCTAGATCTAAAGGAGGTGTAAATCTCCTTTACTTGTATCTCATTAGACCTATTATTGAATATAACGCACATTTTGGCAAGTATTTGTCTAAACATGTCACTCGAAGGACCTCAGAAATTCATAAATAAGAAGATCAGTGACCATAAACATTTCAGTTAAGAGGGCAGTCTGGAAGCTCCCTCCCTTTACAGAGTCTCTTCCAGACTCCTACATGAAGAGCTATGTGTTGCCTTTTGAGCAAAGAAAGATCCAATCCTCTTTGACGTCCTATTCTTTCACAGAACAAATGGCACCTCAAATACCTGGTTAAAGGAACTAAATCTTCAGTAATAGATGCATAAAAACATTTTGCATGATAGAGTCATATCCCACTGTATTCCTCACCTCTGGATCAAGCTACCACTATGTGTCAAACAGAGTAGCACCCTTCTCTTCTTCAAGATAAACTTAGATAATTGGATGGCCAGCCTTTAGTTCTTAGTTTACCCTCCTTGAGACTAGAGGGAACTTTTGAATGTTTTTTTTTTAATAGGTTTATAATGGTCTTCTGACTGATTGCCTGTACTTACCTATGAATCTATTAACCTAAGTATATTTCATACAGTATTGTTAAAGAAGACAAGAGAATAATCCAAATAGGGAAATATTTTTAGCATGTTTTAGTCATTGTCATGCATACAGTAGACAACGTTATTGCTATACATTTGTATGTAGATAAAGAATTTTATACACTAATGCAAGCTATATTTTGTTATGACACCTCATGACAAATGTAGGCCTTTTGTCACTTACAACATCACCTCGACATTTTTGTGGTATCAGGAAAACATCCTTTTTAGAGAAATGGCCTAATGTGAGGCCTTCTTGGATCTAGTAAGAAAGGTAATGAGTTGATGTAACTGTGATTACTAAGTACAGCTTGGGTGAATGGGCCATTTGTGGTGTCTCAGTCAAAGATCAGATGCCTAAGTGGAATGATTTTAAGTTTAATACTGGAGCTGAAAAAGCAAAATGTATCCTCATTTAAGGGATTAGACTACTTTGGATGGAGACAGACCATTGTGGTCCTAAGGTATACTGAGTTCTCCACCCGAATTTAATTATTATAGCACTGTAATGTGCTACTGGAGAAAGTTTAGCCTAGTTAAGGGAATATTTGAAGTGGTTCTTGCAAGTACTGTGACCCTTATGTATCTAAAAGCATGTGGTTATGTCAGAAAAAATAAATGTCAATTTTTTTTTTTTTAAAAACAGGTTTATTGTTTTAACATATAAGAGAAATATCATAACAATTTTATACAAGTAATTAAACATAGGTATTATTATAGTATTCAACAAAACAACTAAAGTATTTACAAAGACATCCACTACAATCAGATCAATTAATTAAACTAAAATACCATGCTATTGAAATTAAAATTTTTTTAACAAATTTTGTAAATTATCCCATACAATATAATAAGATGTTTTTCTATTTGTTCTTGTCCTAATTGTGTTTATTTCCATATGGCACACTATATTCATAACATTTTTAAATTCATTGAACAAAGGAGGTGTATCTGAAATCCAATTTCTAGTTATTATTTTCCTAGCCACTGCTAGAATAGACCATAACAAGGGAAGCTTAACCTTTTTAACACTTTGAGGTACAGGTGTGTTGAATAATATAAGAGATTTAGAAATAATGAAATTATCTGTAATAAGAGCCTGCAAAAATTCATTAATTGACTTCCAGTATTCTTTCAATTTTATACAGTCATAAAACATATGAGCCCAGTCAGCATTAATTTCTACATTACATCTCTTACATAAATTATCTTTATTATTTATTTTATTCATCATCAAAGGTGTATAAAAAGATCTATGTAAAAATTTCCATGTATAAAGTCTCCAGACAATGGAAGACGTAGTTCTATAAGCAGATTCCAATATATATTGTTTATCTTGTTGATTTGGTGGGTCCCCATTAATAGAAGTGAAATAATTCCAGTATGAATCTACACTGTAAAAAGTTTCTTGTCTGATAATTTTATGTATGTATGAAAGTTTACCTTTATCAGAAACTTTATGTTGTAAATTTAATATCAAGTAATCAATCAGTGTTGGAATAGATTCTTTAACTGTTATAGACATTAGATCTATTTTATTAATGAGATGTTGTCTAAAGGTCTGAACCTCTAACCAGCAAGTTTCTCTTAGATCAAATTCTTGTTTTAAGAAATCTAGAATTTTAACTTTATTATCAGATATCAACTGATACCAGTACTTTAGATCATTATCTATAGCTAAATGAGTTCCTTCAGGAGTAGATGACAAAAGCATACCCTGAGTATACATTATAGGGAATACAATAAAATTCCATTCCCTATACTTAGGGTGCATGAATATAAAGTTACGATAACTAATAATAATATTTAATGGGTAACAAACCATATGTTTAGGTGTAATAGGTGAAGTACAAAATTCCTTTAGTAACCATAACATGGAGTTATTTACAATCATATTTTTATGTGTTAAGGAGATTTTCATGAAGTGCATACTAATTAGTTCCCAATAATCTTTCCATTTTGCGACATATGACTGCTCTATTAATAAAGTAATAACTTTTACAATAGAAGAGATAGTATATAAATTAAAGTCTGGAAAAGAAATACCCCCTTGAGACCAGCTATTAGTATGTTTCTTTAATGCAATCCTAGGTCTATTAGGTGCCCATAGGAAATTTAACATTAGTGTATTCAGTTTCTTGATAATTATTTTTGAAGGTGGAAGTATTATTGATTGTATTAAGTATAAAATCTTGGGGAATATTATCATTTTAATAATTGTAAGTCTCTCCTCCATAGTAAAAACATATTATTTCAGGTATTAAAAGATTTTGTATATTAAGAAAACAGGTATTATAATTATTATATATAATAGATTTAATATCTTTAGATAGTATTATACCTAAATAAGTTATCTGACCTGAATCGGGTACATATTTAGTAAAATCACTAATGAGAATATTTTTTCGTGTATATATAGGTAGTATT
>NC_056744.1:71673996-71683996 GCF_019279795.1 Protopterus annectens | reverse complement strand
GTTGCTTCTTGGAAATGCAGGAACTATATTTAAAAAGATTAATAATGAAATAAAATGATGAGAAAAAAAAACATAGAACAGATCGTTTGTTTTTTAGTCTCTTCTTCTTCTCTGAAGTCTTCCATGAAGTTTCAGTTGTCAGTCTCTTTAATGAAGGACTAGCCCATTCCATTTCTTCTATTTTATCCAAAATCTTATTTTTTTTGATAAACAGTAAGGCAGAGTCTAAGTCATCGAAAATTTTAGGACCATCAGGAAGGAAGATTTTAAGCTTGGCAGGAAACAGAAGGTATGTTTTAAACTGTGCCTTTTTAAGCTCCCTTATTAGTGGCAGAAAAACTTTTCTTTTAGCTAATACCATGGAAGAATAGTCATTGTCAAAACTCACAGTTGTCTCATTAATCTTAACAGGAGCTTTAGCCCAAGCAGATTTAAGAACCATCTCTTTATCAAAAGATGATAGAACTCTAACTATAACTGATCTAGGATAGTTTTTGTTAGAGTTAGTATTAGCTATAGATCTATGTGCTCTTTCGATACCAAAACAGAATGCTTCTGGTAAGTCTAAAGTTTTAGGGAGCCATGTTGTTAAAAAAGAAGTAATATTGTTACCTTCAATATTTTCTGGCAGTCCAAAAATCCTAATGTTATTAGCCTCGATCTATTTTCCAGGTCATCCAGCTTTGTTTGTAAATGTGTATTTTGTTTCAGCAGAAACTCAATGTTGATTTCCTCTTCTTGTATTCTATTTTCCATGTCATTCACAGCTTCTTCTATGCTTGTCATCTGGATCTTCTGTTGTTGCAGGTCTATATGTAACAAGTCTATTTGTTTTGTAGTTTTTTCTATGAAGGTGTCTATTTTAGTATCCATTTTATCCATCTTAGCAGTAAGTTGCTGGATTATAATTATCAGAGACTGAAGTTCTTTCTTGATGCTGGAGTCTTGAGAATTTGTCTTACTGGAACTCATTTCAGACTGATAAACTGACAGGAAAATTTCCAAAGTGATTTCTGACAGGAATATTGTTAAGATTTCCTTTCTTTTTTAGATATAGTTCAAGAACTATATAAAACAAACATATTTAGAAAGAAAATTACTTCAAAAATTTATTTTTTAAGTAATTAATTCCTGTCAGTGTAATGAAATTGGTGGAGCTGAAGAAATCTGCTGCTATCCTGTGTTCATCCTTGGCCACGCCCCATAAATGTCTCTTAAGGTAAGGTCTTCATCAGAAAGATGACACACAAGGTAGGTCTCCTTAATAGACAGTAAGTTTGGGGCACAAAGGCCAATAGAGGCATACTGTTGATCAAATTTGTTCCACATTTTCTGGCACTGAGTTGTAACAATGTAGGACCAGGAAAAGAGGCTTGGTTAGGGTTATCATGTGGGACAAGTATATTTTTGAAAGACTGAGTTCAAATCTGGGTAGCAGTGAGCCTTATTTGAAAACATGGTCAGAAAATGACAAGAGAAGAGGGAAAACGAGCTTCCAGAACAGAGACTGGCCAAAGGTGAGTTAGAGTCCTTCTGAAATAATGTTGGGCTGTGTATTTAAAAGGACAATCAGTCTGATAGTTAGCACACAGGATTCAGGCTATTCTTTGTTAATGAGCTGCTTCTTGTAGTTCAGGGTTTGAGTCCCTTAGCCTCTATTTACCTATTGTGTGACACTTAGCAAATCACTTAGGCAGTGCTCATTGGTATCTTAGACTGCATATATAGTTGCTATCTGTGAACCTATACATGCAAAGAACAGACAAATAGAATTGTATATATATATATATATATATATATATATATATATATATATATATATATATATATATATATATATATATATATATATATATATGTGTGTGTGGGGGCATGGCCTGTGAATTATGACAGGGCAGGTATGTGAAAATAAAGATGAGATCAAAGGATCCATTTTCTCTGAAACTGAAGGCTTGAGAAGGGGAAGAAGATGTTTAGTGTTGTAGCTCTACTCTGGGGAACATGTTTGCCTCTGAATAATAATACAGTGATGAGAAATATGTGGTAATTGGAAAGATGTAGTCCAGTCTGACAAGGAAAAATACAGTGGTGAGGTCACTGCAAAATAGGATGCAAGCTAAACAGTGTACATAAAGTTCAGCTTCTAAGATATGGTCAATTAAACCAAGTATGGAGCAATAAGAAGAGGTAGACAATAGGTGAGGACAGAAGAGAGCAAATCTCTACACCACGCACCTCTCTGAATATCTTACTGTGCTTTTAAGATGGACATTGTTATTGAAATGTAGATTAACGTGTCAATAAAACGATTAATGTTAGAAAATTATCTCTTTTGTACTTTAACACAAAACAGCCTATCTGCCTGGCATTGTTGTTCTTTTTTAGTGTAGTAAAAAGTGAGTAAAAGTCTTTTTTTTTTTACCTGCAGTCGTAACTGATGTGACATTATGTTATTTACAGAAAATGTTCCTCACACATCTTATACCAAAATACTAGAAAATCCTAGAGTAAAAGCCACTTATCCAAAGATCTGAATGCACTCTTACTTATTTGGTAGTTTAAGTATATTTTTGAAAAATGTAAACATAGTTGTCCCTTGTTAGTATATGAAGCACTGTCAGAACGCCATTGCATGATGTTTTAGCTAAGGGTTTTTTTTTTAGTTAATAGTTGTTATGCAACATCACCTTGGAGAAGCTGTCCTGTGACATTACAATAGTTAATAAGGTGGAGTCCTACTGATGGTGTTTTGTAAACTCAAGATAAAAATATATATAAACAGTAAGTTTACAGACAATGCTTGCCATCATCTTGGTAATTATAATGTGAGATCAAATTTTTTGATTTACTTGCCAAGGAAATAAACAAATTATCAGTAACTGAAGAGAGGCTTAAGCAATACTGTGTTAAGAAAAAAATGTATGTACAGAATATTATTTACAAGATATTAGGACGCAAATGAAGCAACTAGCACTTGCTTAATTGAGGGAAAGGGGGTGGGAGGTTGGCATAATAGTTAAGGTGTTTACCTTGCAGACACAAGGTACAGGGTTTGATTCTCACATGGGGTAATTGGCTAGGCTTGAAATGGCCCAGAAGGGCGGTTAGCCTAGTATGAACCTATGAACCATTATTTTAAAAGAGAGACATTAAGCAAAATATTATGAATCTGAATATTTGCAAGAATCATTGCTGAGGACAAGATTTTGTGTGACAAGAAGAATGACTGATTGAGGAACAAACACTTGACTGAGAAAGCTTGAACATTAGGTAAAGCAGTAGCTGTGTATAGAGCAAAAGAAATAACCAGTATAAAAATGAAGGTTTTAGCAGATGAGCTCAGTAGACTGGATTCCAAAAGACTTGCTCTCAGTGTAAGAGTCTTTTGGAATCTGACCACCAGTGTTAGCCTGTTAATAGATAGGCTTTACACATTAGCAACTCACACTAAGAGCAAACTCTTTTGGAATCAGGGAAGGCTTACACTGAGAGAACACATTTTGGAATCTGACCCAGTATGTGAGAGGGTTTAATGTGATGTATTGTAGATTGTAGGTTAAAATATAATAATACTTCAGTTATTATTTGGGAAGATATGAGTACAAAAGCTTAATGCTATTTAAGTCATACAAAGTATCTTTAGAGAAACAAAGCAAAGAAAAGCAAGGATTTCTGAAGTTAGAAATAATAGGTATGGCATCAAATTACTACAAACTACTGAAAAAAAAATAACCTAAGACTATTAAATGGTCAAGATAAGGGACTGTCTTGTGGAATACTGTATTTGCAAAACACCAACAGGACAGTTATTTACTATGTAATTATCAATGAGATTAAAGACATGTAATAAGTTTTAAAACTACAAACTAAAATGGATAGTGATTGTATTCAAAATGTCTTTTACATATAGGATAAAGGCACAATTTGGGTAAAATTTCACATTTGAAGTAGTGGAGATTAAGAAAAATAGCATCTGTACACCCATTGAATTAACGGGTGGAAAAGTAATAGAAATAAAGAAAGTGTTGAAGTATCAGGAAAGCCGTAATAGTTTTCAAAGAATTGTTTGAAATATTGAAACATTAGGAAACGACAACTGCTGTTCAAAGAACCATTGGTCTGATACTAAATAAGACTGAAACAAAGGCTCAGCCTATCTGTGAAGCTGAGTAAAGTTTAAAGACATTGAATATTACTAAGAAATGAAAAACAGAAAGAATAAATATTGTAATTTAAAAGGAAAAAGCATGTTATACAATGACTAGCCATTAATACTGAAAAACAAGCACACTGATTGGTCAGCTTAACCAGCGTGCCTGTTGTAAATCGAGCATATACCAATGGAAAAAAGTCTGGTCACCTAGACTTTCTTCTATTATTATATGCTGCTGAAATTCTACTTTTCTTTAATTAAAAAACAATAATAATAATAAACCTACAACAATCAGAGACTTCAACAGAACGAGACAGATGGGACACAGAAAAATAAAAGGATAATTAGGTAAACTATGCAAAACTAGAGAAACATACCTGATTTCTCTTATATTTTCTCTGTCCCATTTTTCTTGTACGTTTGAAGTCTCCTGATTTCATTTTAGTTTTAATTAAAAGCAAACAAACAAAACAAAACAAAAAAAAAGCAACAGAGATCTTCCTTTCTCCATTGCTTCCTTATACAGCACTGATGTGCTGCGTAAGCTTTGAAAAGCAAGTCCCATACACATGCACAGTACAATAAGGAAATCCCAGGATACTGGAGAAAATGTGGCAAGGTGCCATTATACAAGGACATTATTTACGAAAAGTAGGTAACTTTTTTCTTAAACAATGTCATTGTTTGATAGCAATAAACCACAGTTGTGTGTGGATAATGCTGATTTATCCATGGTAGGCTTTACTTGGTCACTCAGGCTTCACCCTCATGACCAAACCACGCCAACCATGGATAAATTCAGCATTACCCACACCCAGCCATGGGTTATTGCTATAATAAAATGCTAACAGCCATTGGAACTAACAGCATCCATATGTTTTGGAAGTTGATTGCAGAAGGGACAAATGCTAACAAAAAGGTCTTGCAACTATACTATTGCAAAACATTTAATTACCCTTAAGTTCTATATATTAATACTATAACAGTTGAAATAATATAAGCACTTGAGGTTAAGATATTCTGATAATACTACTTGCAGTAAGTATATAAAGTCCTTAAGAATAAGAACTTAGAAAACAATACTTGTTTTAAACATGTTTGAAAGGCAGAGTTATCAGAAATTATCTTTATTAGTATCAGTTAAGCAAAAACTTAACAGCATGGTTGGTTATGGTGCTAGAACCTCTATAAAATTACTCAGATCGTTTCCAGAGGTATTATTTTAGAGAAGAGTAAACCCTGACTAGTGAAGCAACAGTAATATATCACTAATACTGTCAAACTGTTGTAGCATAATTAAACAACCAGGTGATGAATAGGTGTGCACAATAACAGAGGAAAAGAAGATCTGGTGAGATGATTATAAGCCTCATCTACTAAGAAAATGATAAAGTATTAGATAAATACGGACTTCATTTAGAAAAATATCTTGGGGGAAAAGATTTTCTTAAGTGAATTTTACCTACCTCGTTTGGTAAGCTAGCATTGTGATACTAATATTTGTGAATTACATTTCTTAAGTACAAATTTGAAACTTAAACTGGTAGCATAATAGGAAAATGATATAATAAAAGAAAACACAACAACCCTACTGTTTATGTGGCAGGGAAGCCTGGGAGTCCTTATTACATGTTCTCTTATTGTGTGAGGCCTACAACATCAGAGCACATTTTCTATGAAAAGCCATATGTCAAATAATATCATCATCATTATTATTTGGAAATAGGTCATGATGAACTCACCACGTATTTTTTGCAGCTAACGATCATTAAACAATACAGGGATTTACAAGATTTGTATGTAGAATGACAAAAAGAACAGCTGAAATTATGTCAATAAGTAATTGTTGTGGCATGTTTTATTATAAGCTATAATAATATCTACTTAGAAGCATAGCTAGGGAGAGCCAAAGGGGACAGCTTCCCTAGGCACAAGTTGTTGAGGGGGGATTGTCAGATGCCTATTGGTTTGAAGTGTAATAATTTCTGTGCCAGCATTTCTGAATGCAAGTACAGAAATATTGTTTTTACAGTTACGACTGCTTCATGAGTGGTATAACTTGTAACAAACTGCTTCCTACAGTTTTTCAAAACAGCAAACCTTTTTTGCTCCTTGTATTGAGAAGCATACAACATTGGACCTGGTGGTTGCTAGGAGACAGATGAGGAGTAGCAGCTTGGAGAATGGACACCTTTGTTTGTACCTCGACTCAGACTTAAAAGGCACCAGTTTGTGAATCTACACTAGGCAGTAGGTGAGTCAGTTACCTCTCTGTGGTCACTGATGTCATTTATTGATTGTAAAATCCGAATCACTTGAAGTAATAAAGAAGTCTAATCTGTGTGTGTCTGTCAATGAACTTCATGTTTTATGACACCAGACCAAGTATTTAGTTGTAGCTCAGTGCCTTCTATGGGGAGCTGGTGAGTGGGGATAGCTTTTAGAACTATACTCATAGCTTAGCTAAGTTATTCCAAATGTTAGGGTCTTTCTTCTTGAAAGTCATATGTTTGATTATCAAAGTACAGACTTCCAAACTGTCTGCATTGAGTGGCCTAACTTATGTAATGTCAGTTACTTAACATGTGGGTCTAAACTTTTAGAGACATGTCATTTTATATTAAAGAAACACAGCAAAGGCATGTGCACTGGGCAAATGTGTGCACTTAACCCACTTGGTGGAAACAAAACCATTTAATAAGAGTTAAAAGGCACGGCGTATGTAAGAACATAGTATCATCATCAACAAAAAGTGTTGTGCAGCCATGGACCTGAAATAAGTAACTGTAGATACAAAGCAAATGTGAGGCTTAGCTAACAGACAGGGCTGACAATAAGAACAGGTATGTCATCTCACAGCCATACCTCTCAGCAGTACACATTTTTACAGAATGTCCAGATTTTTGCCTCATATTTTTGGTCCAGTTTTCATAAAAGTGTGGTTTTCTGGCAAACTAGTGGAAAGTTATATAAGACTGATGATGGAAAATAATGACAGGCATTTGAGTTTCAGTCTTCATACCCTTAAGAAAATTCATGCTAATGCAAAACCTGTTGTTCTATCAACTAAGTTTGTAAGAGCATTGTTTAAAAATTGTCCCTGTTTTTGGGCCTTTGTCCTACTTTTATTTATCGCATTGTCCAGATTTCTCGCTCTGAGATGTTGAGAGATATGCTTACAGAACAAACACCAACATACAAGCTAGACCTATTAAATGTAATTATCAAGTGGTAAATCACCAAAATGTCATGGTTAGTATTTTAATGAACATAAAATACATGTGGCCTGTACATCAGACACTAGACTCTCATCTGAAACTTATGTCTTCTGGCTCTGTTTGCCCTGTTACTAAAGCAGTGACAGTCTTACCCTATCAAACATTATATCAACAAACAGCATGGGGCCTCATGTCCTCTATGAATGTTTTATTCATCTAGTTAAAGAAAGATTGACTGATCCCTTGTTTACTTTATTCAACAAATTACTGCAACAGAGTGAAATCCCCAGAGAGTGACAGCTATCCAGTGTTGTTTCCACACATAAAACAGGAAGTTCTGGACAAGTGCAGCACTACTGATCAATCAGCCATGTCTCTATCAGAATAAAATGCTTTTTGCACTGCCTGGTCAGACTTCTGGAACAGCATAACAAGTACACATTGCTAATTGATTGTAAACCAACATGGCTCAGAGGGCAAGTCCACATTAGCTAGCCTAGTGGAATTTTACAAACCAGTTCATGTGGCATTAAGATTTGGAGCACATTGTTGCTGTAATTTAATTAGAGCTTCCAACGGCATTTAACACTTCGCGAAATGAAGAACAAAAAGTAAAAGACTCCTCCACTAAAAGTACTGGATTTATTTAACACTTTGCTTCATGGGTTGAACAATGCTCCTGTCAAGTCACAAACACATATATATATATATATATATATATATATATATATATATATATATATATATATATATATATATATATACATATATATATATATATATATATATATATATATATATATATATATATAGGTTCATAGGTTGGTACTAGGCTACCGGCCCTAAGGCCTATGCAAGCCTAGCCATAACAATTCCCTGGAACTTTTTTCCCACAATATTTACTTCTCTGGGCCCCTGTCTAGCAGGGCGACTGACATGATCCCTGGGGTGAATTTCCTATCTCCCATCCAATCATCAAGGTTCCTTTTGAAGAGGGCCAATGAGGTGCTCTGCTTGACATGTATGGGCAGTCTATTCCAGAGTATGGGGAGTCTCTGGGTCAGGAACCTATCCCTCCAGCATGTTTTGTTCATTGTGATGATAAGGTTTAGATCCCTGGAGCATGTGGCTCTGAGGGATTGGGATTTCTTTAAGTGGAGCATGTCCAACAGCTCAGGGTTTGACATGGCCTTGTTTGTTAAGCAGAGATCGCCTCTGAGTAGACGATATGCCACATAGTATAGCTGGAGTTTTTTTAGACGGTCAGCATATGGCATCTGCTTTAGGCCATTGATTCTTTTAGTGAGGTATTTCTGTGGCCTTTCCAACTGTTTCAGATGTCTTGTGAGGTACATACCAAATGGGGCATTATACTCTATAATGGGTCTAATGAGGGATGAGTACAGTGGGACAGTGACCTCCTTTTTTCTGGATGAAAAGCCCTTTGTGATGAGGTGTGCTATGTAGAAGGATTTCCTGACTGTTGTGGTGATGTGGTTATCAAAAGTGAGACCACTGTCCACTTGTGTCCCTAAGTCTCTCATCACACTTTCGATGTTTAGTGTCCTGCCACCTATGTGGTAGTTCATGGGTACATGTTTTTTCCAAAGGGGATGACTATACATTTCTTGGCATTAAGCTTGAGCCCATGGCTCTGGCACCAGGCATCTGTTTCTGTAAGGCCCTTTTGTAGAATATCCACATCATTTGGGGATTCAATAATGGCTCCCAGTTTGCAGTCATCTGCAAACTTTGTTAGCCAGAGTCCCTTAGTGTTGGCCTGTACTTCAGAGAAGTAGATGCCAAACAAGAGTGGTCCCAGGACTGAACCCTGAGGTACTCCACTTGTCACTTGTCTGGAGCTGGATTTGGAGTCGGCTACTTTTACAGTCTGGGTTCTGTCAGTAAGCCAGTTGGCAACCCATTGAGTGACATAGGGATTTATGCCCAGCTTAGTAAGTTTATCTATGATTCCAGAGTGGGGGATGGGGTCGAAGGCCTTGGCAAGGTCCAGATAGGCTGTGTGGACCTCCTTACCCTAGTCCACAGCTCTGGAGACCGACTCAAAGAAGTCAATCAGATTCAGGAGACAAGATCGGCCCTTCTCAAACCCAAACCGAGTGGGGTCCAGTGTCTGGAGGTTGCCAATGTCTTTGTTTATAAGTTCCATGATAATGCGTTCCATGCCCTTGCAGATCAGGCTTGTCAGACTGATGGGATGGTAGTTCCCGGGATCCAAGGTGGATCCTCCCTTGTGGAGCGGGATAACTGTAGCTATGTGCCACTCAGTGGGCACGAAGCCTGAGGTGAAGCTATGATTAAACATGACACTTGGGTGGGGTGCCAGTTCATTTTGTAGTCCATGTAGTACACAGCCTGGGATGTCATCTGGTCCCATGGATGCTGTATTCTTAGCTTTGGAGAGTGCTGTTTCTACCTGTGTGGCTGTGATTATCGGAATTTGGCAATCCTTTGGTATTGAGATGGGCCCTTGAGGGGTGAGAGGGGAGTGAAGTTGGCACTAAATCGATCTGTCAGGATATTGGCAATATGCTTGGGATCAGTATATTTAATGCCATTCTGTTGTCGTTCAGAGCAGATCTGAGCATTGCCATTTAGATTCTTGACA